>NW_025335641.1:6445826-6457962 GCF_004798865.1 Varanus komodoensis
GGGTTCCCGGAGAAGGGCCTCCCCCGCCGATCTCAAGGGGCGGCTGGGCATATATGGATGCAAGCACTCCTTCAGGTACTTGTACTTACTGACTGCTTTATGAGCTGAAGTCACATGTCTGCTTTGGTCTTCAATACTTTTTGGTGAACCTCTGCAACTTTGAAATTGCCAAAACAGCTTGAACTATTTACTTTGTACAAAGAAAGGAGACCATTTCCTTTAGGAATAGGAGACCTGTTCTTTGCATAGAATAGCAAGCAAAGTATCTATGGACAGGCTTTCAGTAGGAGTAAAGTTCAACTAACTTGTCAGGAACCAACCCTACTCTAAATAATTTAAGTTAGGATTTCTATTTGGAATTATACCATACTCAATTCAGTAGTAAAGCACGAGCTAGATACAAATGAAGCCCTAACTTGAAACCTGTTTCCCACAGCCAAGCTGAACACCTTTCCAACCTCATTCTGACAATGGAAGTAGCCATTATTCTCATTCTCTGGGCAGGACTGAAAGGTGATTCATTTCAGCCCTGGAAATCTAAGCTTAGCAACTCAGCACCAGTCCATGACTACTGATCAGATAATTGATATGATTTTGTGCAAGACTATTCACTTCCTAGGAGAACATTTACCTTTTTTGCATATTATTTTTTTTCCTGAAATGATTTAAAAGTTTAATAAATACCTTCCCAGGATAAGGATTCAAAGCTCTGCTGCTCCTTGTGAACAAAATGATGGTTAATGCCTGAACTACCATTAATATACCAATAGTTACAATGGAAATCCATCTATAAAAGCAAATAAATGTTTGTTTATTTCCCATTGCTAAAGTGGTCTTTCCAAATTATGGCTATCATATCTGGAAAAATCTACCTCCTTTCCAATGTAACTTTACTATAGGACTAAGCATTGCATAAAGGGATATTCAGAGTAGTAATTTAATCTAATCTGTGCAATGTCTTAAAGTAAAATTATATGCCTCATTATCAGCTTTGAATATAATAACTTAGTCTTTTAAAATAATACTTTTTAATCATTCTTCTTCCCCAAGTCAGTTCTGCCACTCTTGCCAAGTGGCTTACTTGCCACTTCCCTATGGCCATGATAGGATTCGTCACATGGACTAGGACAATACACTCTGGAATAAGCTATGGGTTGTCCAGGTGCTTGTTGCCTGCAATAATATGATTACTCTGCAGTCATGTTGAATTGACAAAAAGTATGGTGATGCTGTATTTAATATATCTAGAAGTAGTAGAGGATCATTGGGCAATAACCTTGAGGTGGACAGAATGCAGCTCTGTTGGTAGACCTCTAGGTGACTTGCATTTCTGTCATAAACAATAAATTCTTAATAGCTAGTACAACTGCAAGGATATAAAATCAGCCAGCCACTTAAAAGGCTATCACAAAGAAGGAGGCCAGGATCTCTTCTCAATCATCCCAGAGTGCAGGACATGGAATAACAGGCTTAAATTACAGAAAGCCAGATTCTGGCTAGGTATCAGGAAGAATTTCCGGACTGTTAGAGTGGTACGACAGTGGAACCAATTACCTAGGCATTCTTCTAATTTCTATATTTATTCTGACATCAGGTTCCCCTACTTTGTCACTACAGTGCACACTCTATAACAGTGTTAGGTTGCTACAACTGTTTTTGTTCATTACATTTTTATATGGCCCAATAGCTGATGCTCTTTGGTGATGCTCTCTGATGCAACAATTTAAAATTAAATAAAAACATGAAATATGCTGCAAAATACAGCAACACAATTTGAATGGTTAATATTTCAATATAAAAGTGAGAACTAGAGTAAAATCTAGGAGCAGTACAAAGATGTAAAATACCATACAAAATTTAAAACAAACTGAAACTAAAATATGGAAGTTCTGGAAGAACTGATAAAATAAGACCTTCACGATCTACCGTACAATGTAGGTGTCAGGTGAATCTCCCTGGGAAGAAAAGGCCCTCTTCCTAATAGCCGCCCACTTCCCTTCCCTTGGCAGTGGCTCCATCGGAAGGACTGCTGAGGATGTGTGGCACTGGAAAATCCATTCTGTTTGAACCCAACAGACTTTCAACACTATCCTGACCTGATAGCCAAAAGCAAGCCAAGTTGGGTTTTTGGTTTCAGCACCTGTGAAATTGCTCAAAATATTTGCACATCTGGAGTTCTGACTGTATCTTTAGTGCAAATTGCACAAAATCATGTTTTACTAATTAGATTTGAGCTTTTGCTGTTAAGACTGATATTAAATCCTCATGTTATGTCAGCATCCTCCACTCGCTGCACATGCTCACACTGTGCCTTGGCCACCTCACATTTTTTGACAGATAATTTTGTATTTGTGCAAAATCTGAATTTTCTGCAGTCAAGAAAATCTGTGCAATATGCATTTTTCCTGTCAGGTTCCTCATAATTCCTTAACTGCAACAATGAATTTGCTCAGTGATGGGGCAAACATTTGCTATAGCCTTAATGTGAACTGCATTTTGTAACAGTTTGAGAGAACATTTCAAAAAGCATAAGCATATACTTTGGAGACTAATGAAGTATTGAGGATGTAGGTTTGGAAGTGCTTTATATTTTAAATTATATTTTTATTTGCCTCAAATTGTGTATAAAACAATTTAAAATACTAATATATTTAGTAAAACAACTTAATGCAATCCATTGCATTGATAAATTGTTCTGCACTCTGTAAGAGCTGAAACACATTTTCAATCAAGTATATTTAGTAACAGCGCAAAAACTTGTTCAGCCTTTGCCAATAAGGAAAGTTGAATGTAACTGATAGGTATGGAAAGTTTCAGGTGTGCCAAAGGTTTGTCCTGAAATTCAACATTAATTGGGCTTCCGTCTATAAATGTTGGCTTGTTTATATATTTGCTTCAGGGCTATTGTGTTTTGTTAATATGTGATAGAAATGTACATAGTTACCTTTCAACAACTGGGAAATCTCAACATATTTCTAGTATTCAAGACCTTAGGTTTCTTGCGGATAAGTGAAAAAATATTGCAGGTTACCTAAAATGGCACGATCCCTTCACTCTGCGAAGAAGTGCTGTGTGTAAAGCATGCCACTAGGCGGTGCCTTAGGGCTAATTATTTTTTGGCAGTACTGAAAATTACACTTGAGGAATCTTATTAATTTTAATTAGAAACTTCAGATTACATTTCTTCTGTAACTTGGAACTGAAAATTTTTAATAACTTAGTTATGCAATGTGTTTGTAGGAACCAACAAGATCCAGAGGAGATTACAACTGACTGGCCTTTAACAGGTAAAAAGCATGTTTATGGATTTAAAAAAATGCTATCATAGCAATATGTAAAATTTCTTTCTCTTTGTCATTTATTAAGATATTGAATTAATTGCATTTGTTACATCCACGTTAACATAGATCATAGTGAAGTCAATATTTTGTAGTCTGTAGTAAAAGAAATATTTATAGATTTGATGAATATTATCATTTTGACTGTCATGGAATTGATAAGATGGAAGCCAAGCTTTAATTTAATACTGAACAGTGCCCAGGTTCTAGCTAGAGATGTTACTAAACTTCCTAAGAACAGATTGCAACAACACATTTTCATTTAATTTCAGAGGTGATAAATCTTCAGAAATGAAGGATTGCTTAATATAATTTGAAGGGGGTATTCAAGACAGTCAAAAGCCTTCAGGAAAAATTGAGATTATTTAAAGCTCTTACAAGATAGGCTCAGATAAAATGTACACATATTTAGAAAGGATATTAACAGCATAGTTATGAAAGATTCCAGCATGGTTAAATCAATGACAGGAAGATGTGAGAGACAAGAAAGTTTCATTTCAAAAAGTTAAAAATAAGAGAGAAACTACTCCAGCAAAGGCAAGCAAAGAAGACACGAGGAACAAACAAATATAAAACACTTCCAATGCAGTAACAGAAAGAAATTAGTTGGAGAGAGAGTTAGGCTTTAGATAACTAAGATATAAATGGAGTAGTAAAAGATAAAATGGAGATGGTAGGAAAGAAAATCTTTATCTTCAGTGCTTGTTGAAGAGATACGTACTGCCAAACCTTAATTTTCAGGAAGGAGGAGCTATATAAAATAGATGTAGCAAAGCTAATGGACAGATGTCTGCCTTTGACAGTATCTCTGTATATGGATATCTGCTATTCTCTGCGTGCTGAAATTATATTCAATAAAATGTCCTATAAAGTAATGAGTAAAACTAGCATTTTAATTAAAACCCCCCCATGCATTTTCTAAGGATTTTAATTTTAACTAGGATTTAAGAGAGGAAGCTCTTTTTAGTTACTGAAATTTAGTAGATGAAAAAATGTGAAATACTATTCTGACTAATTGATTATACATGTATCTATGGAGCTCCCTGTAAATGGAAGCAGAAATAATGTGTAAATGAGAAAGATCATTTACTTGACTAATTTTTGTTTAAAGGGCTTTTAAAGCTTGAAGCAAGCAGCCAGGTTCTTATAGCAAACTTCCTAAAGGTCTTGAGCAGAATATTCTGCTGAAAATACATTAACTTGTGCCAGAAACAATTTACTTTCCTGATTATTTTTAATGTTTTGGTGTTGTGAATCATATATCAATATCAGAGTGTGTCATCTGGAACTTATGTATTCATGCAACACCACAGATTTCTATAATGAGTATAAAAATATGTCCAAGATCGAGCCTTATGAAATGTGTTGTTTGAAATAAATTACTTCTCTATGCAAAGCTTGTATGGTTGGTATGGCTTGGGTTTAAAAAATGAATTCCCCCAAACCGGGTATGAAAACATATTTTTATAGGATGAAGTAGTAATTAAATTTGTATCTATAGTTCTTTGGTATTTGGCTCCACTATTGGACGTGTGACGTATGTAAATCAGGATCATCAATCGTAGATCTGATTTGTTCATATTTTTAGCCTACTTCTTTCAAAATCTATTACATGATACGAAGAAACTGTAAACTCATTACACTTCTCAAGTAAGACTTCAGCATTGAGGTACAATCCACATAATTTTTGGGCAATGTGTACAATTTTCCTGCTCTGCTATCCTTCATATTCTCCCTATGCAGCCAAAGTCAGATTTCAAAGGTGCATGTCTGTCCTAAGGCTCCATTTAGTGAGGGCTTTAAACTAAAACATGAAGGCATTTTTGGCCCCTTCCCTATGCCCAGCTCACTTCTGACTTTGGCCTACACAGCACTGGAATGAAGCCCCTGAGAAATCCTCTAAAATGGAATCTGACCATTCCATTTGACTGAAGAAAGTTCTGCCGCTGTGCTGTATGTAGATGATCACACTTTATGTAACCTCAGTAGCACATTTCAGTGATCTACAGGCAAGACCACTTAGCACAAGCTGCCAAAAACATTGTGGCATGAACAGGCCTGTCAGCACATACTCTACTCCTTGTGTAGATTATGATTTATTCCTGAAGAGACCGTATCTTTCCTGATAGTGCTCTTTGTTTTCTGTAACTTTAATACAACTGTACGTTAAGATTTCCTCTTGAATTAACCTTTGTAAGGATATCTACAAAGCCTTCTTTTAATAACTGACAAGTAGGAATGTGAAACTTGCTCCCCAAATTCTAGACTAAAGCTACTTGTTGCTGTGTCTGGGTTGCCCCAGTATTTCATTTTATTTTTCATATTTCATTATAGGCTATGTACTTTCCCAGTGTGCAAACTTGGTGCAGAAGCACCTTTGTACACCTGTGTATAGAGCCTCTCAGTTCCCCTTCTCCCTCTTCTTTCCTCCCCACACCCCTGGCAGCCTGTCAGATTCAGTATCCAGGACAGGATATTGATCTATTCTAAGAAAATTGCTTAAGATAAATGTTTAGTGAGGAAAGAGTTAATCTAGAAAGATACTTGGATGTGTGTGAAACTGTGCTGGGAAATTGGTCATGTCTTAGAACTGTTGCTTTAGAAATTTTAGACTTCCAGAAATCTTTAAATAAATAAGCAAATCTAGTCATAACAGGAATACTTCTGATTTCATTCAAGTCACTGATTATACATACAGTTCTGTTTTTCTTGTTGCTTAGCTCCTCAGTCTCTGGCAAAAAAGACTAATGACACTCTAAGGATTCTGGTCATGAAATGTATATGCCTTTCTCCTTTGTATTTAGAGACTCGTGATGAAGCAGCTCAGAAATTAATTAATTTTATTTAACTGCCTAGATATGAAACAAAGTGGCAGAACAAAATAGGGTGGTTGTTGTTAAATAGAGAAATGTGTTAAGATTGAACATAGCTATATTCTTATTGGTGTTCCCAAAGGTCACAGATTTTGTTTCTTAAACTTATGCAATACTTTTTGGCATTTAGTGCACAGTGAGGCTTCCAACAACCTTTAAAAATAGCAATGCTAATTAAATAACAATACAAAAAAAATCTAATAAAATAGTGGGGAAAATGGTCCAATAAAATCGACCAAGAAAGTACTACAACAACCAGTTAAAAGTTCCACAAGGCAGGAGTAAAGAGCAGTCTATTCATAAGTCAAGGGCCATATAATTAAAAAAGGAATCAGCTTTTTGGTAGAAGGTTATCAAGGAAGGAGCTAGACTGGCTTTTCTAGGAAGAGAATTCCATCGCCTCTGAGCAAGCCTTTTAAGTCCCCAGATGACGAGCCCCAAATACTGGTGAGACAGAAGGGCCTCCCTAGAAGATCTTGGGATGATGCATTAGGTACCCTTTTTTTAAATACTCTTATGTATCCTAAGCCTTTGGGGGGGCTTTATAAGTCAGAAGGGATCCACTCTTCCGAAGATGAGCAGATCTTGCAACAAAGATGTGTCTTGGGGAGGCACGGGGCTTGTGAGAGAGTTAATCATCAGACATATAGACAGCTGGGTTTCTGATGGGCATGTAGACCGCATGATAAATTACCCTGCTGGGACAAGGTTTGTAGATATCACAGGCAATTTGTATAGCTCTGGAGATAATGCTGGGATGGAGTCCCTGCGTGACTTGGGGAAATGTAGTCATGAGGTCCTGGAAGCCAACTTTAAGTAGCTGGGTAGAAACTTGAAATCCATGAACACCAGCACGGCTTTCCTAGTCCACATGCAGAGCCAGCTAGACAGATGAGGAGGAGGCATCTCTGTGTAGATGAGACCATGGTAGAGCGAGGAGGGGTTCAGAATTGGTAAGTACCAGAGAACATTTTTGGGACAAGCCAAGCCTGTACAAAAGGGATGGGTTTTCACTTGAACAAAAATGGACTGGACTGCTTGTGCATAACATAAAACGTGGCAAAGCAGCTTTGAAACTGAAACCTGGGGAAGGGAAGAAGAGCTGGAAAGCATCTTTATCCCCTAACTTTCTGATTGTCCAAATTTAGAGGAGAAAGAAATAGACCATTAGCCTACAGTGAAATCTGATACCCAGTCAGAGGCCTAAGTGACAAAACAGATATTGCATATGCCAGTGATGTCTCTATAGATGCTTCTGTGCAAATACGGGAAGCCTCCAAGCTAAAATACGAAAGTTGGAGTTCCTGGTCTTAAAGGAGACCCTAGGAAGAGTGGGTATCAAGGAAATATGGTGGAATGGCAAGAAATAGTGAGATAGAGTTATCTCTGGATATAAACTCTATAGAAAAGACGAGAGCATATTAGAGGAGGCAGATTCAAATACCTAAAAGGGCAGACACTGCCACAGGATTGCTCTGGGTGGTAATTGTTGGGAAAATTGCGCCCAGTAATTTGTCTTCTGAGAGGACTTGTGCCAATTTATTTTATACTGTATTTTTGTATTTTTAATTTAATGTTTATATTCTTGATTTATATTATAATTATTTTAACTTACTGTTGTAAGCCGCCCCGAGGCTTCGGCGAATGGGGCGGCATAAAAATGTTTTAATAAATAAATAAAATAAATAAATAAAATTTGTTGTTTCAAGAAGGAAACAAAGACACAATGTAGGCTCAAAACTAGTTTTTATTAAGAGTCTTCAACTGAAGGGTGAAACCGCTGCCTTAAAAGCAAAGCGGTCTTCACACCTTTGTGGCGCAGTTTAACAAAATTTTATCCCGTGGCTATCAGCTCCAGTTACCACCCTCTAGTTGTGAACCAAAAGTGGTCAATCAGTCAAGTTTCCTTATATGGTCAGCAAGCAGTCTAACGCAGCCTCCCTGGTCATTTTACATGTTGCGTAGCATAGCATATGGCTTGTGCTCATTTTATACTGATAACTGCTAGGCCACAGTTATCTAACATAAAGCTTAGCTGCAAAACTAATTTAGCATTAGGAATATGCCATCATCCAACAGACAAGAACACTCAAGGTGATCTTAAGATGGAAAATGAAATCAGGGAGGCCTCCAAAGAAGGAAGTGTTTCAGCTACCCCCACATTGACTGCATAAATACATGTTCCTTTTCTGAGAAAGAGGTTACATTTCTCAGTGTCCTAAATGACGGTACCCTAGAACAGTCAGTCATTGAACTGAGCAGAATGGAGGCAATCCTGGATTTAATCCTAACTAGGTTGGCCAGCATGTAGTATGAGACTTAAATGTTGAACTAATCAGGAACAGTGATCACAGTGGTATCAGATTTAATTTATATTTAAGTGGGAGGTTGCCAAAGAGGTCCAATGCAATCGCATTTGATTTCTAAAGAGTAAACTTCTCTAAAATGGGGGAACTGGTCAAAAGGAAGTGGAAAAGGGAAGTCAAGAAGCCTAAATTCCTTAAAAATCTTTGGAGGTTACTCAAAACAACAATAAGAAAAGCTCTGATAGTACAACACTGCAGTGTAGGAAAGATAGGATCAATTCCAGGAAGTCACCAGATTCTTGGTGAATGAACAACATCAAGGAAGCCATCAGAAACAAAGTTTCCTTCATAGCATGAAAGTCTTGCCTAAGTGGGGAAGAGAAAAGTGAGTGCAAGCTTGCACAAGGGAGATACAAGCAAACAAGAGGAGATGCAGAAAAAGCATTTTGAGGAGCATACATCTAACAACATTAAGGACAACGATAATGGATTTTCTAACTATTAGAAGCAGAAAAATGGAGGCAGTTGGAGTATTGGATGATAATGGAGCTACTGGAAGAAAGGAGATTCCTTTTCATCTGTCTGCACCGCAGAAGATACTGTACAAGATAGATACCCTGTGTGAGAACTCCTGTTTTCAGGAAAGGAGTCTGAAGAATGAAGTATAGTGGTAAAACAGATGAACCTTCTCAATTGTATTGGGAAAAAAATGCAATTAATAAATCACCAGGCCCAATTGGCATTCATCTTACAGTTCTTAAAGGGCTCAAATATGAAATTGCTAATATTATTTCAAAGCTATGTAACTAGTCCCTATAATTAACCTTGGTTCCAGAGGACTGGAGAGTAGCCAGTGTTACATTGGTATTGAGGCCAGTTAGCTTAATGACTCCTCCAGATAAATTGATTGAAATGTTATTAAAATAAAATTAGGAAGCATATAGAAGGCCAAGCCCTGCTGCAATAGAACCAACATGGCTTCTACAAAGGTAAGTCCTGTCTCACTAACCTTTCCGAGTCCTTTAAAAATATAGATGGGTTATTTGGTAGATGTTTTCTTGAACTTCTCAAAGGCTTTTGACAAAAACCCTCAAAAGACTCCTGAGAAAATTTGGAATTAGAGAGGAAGAGCTCTTATGGGTCAGTAACTGATTAAAGAACAAAAAGCGGAGAATAGAAATAAATGGAGGCAAAGAAACTGGGTCCCCACAGGGAAATGTATTGGTACCAGTGTTCTTCAACCTACTCATACATGATTTGCAATAAGGAGTGAGCTGGAATGAGGCCAAATTTACTGATGACACCACTTTATTTAGGGTACTTAAAACAAAAAGTGACTGTGAGGCACTCCAAAGGATCTCTCCAAACTGAAAAAAATATACATCAGAATGGCAAATGTAGTTCATTGTAAGCAAGTGTAAAATGTACATTGGGCCAAAAAAAAAAAAACCTTGAGAACTTCAAGTTTAAACTGTTACAGTTGGATTACTATAATGCGCTCTATCTGGGGCTGCCCTTGAAAATGGTCTGGATATTTCAGCTGGTACAGAATAGAGTGGACAGGATGCTGACAGGGACCGGTCATTATTCTCGCATAACGCCGGTCCTCTACCAGCTCCACCGGCTTCCAGTTGAAGTCTGGGCCCAATTCAAGGTGCTGATTTTGCCCTATAAAGCCCTGAACGGCTTGGGACAGGGATACCTGAATGAACGTCTCCTTCCTTATATGCCCCTCATACCCCTTAAGATCTGCAGGAGAGACCCTTTCTGACTCGCTCTGTTTCTGTGTATTTATATCCCACTTTTTTCCTCTTCTGAGGAACCCGAGGTGGCTTACATTGTCGTCTTCCATTGCATTTTGTCCTCACAACAGCAAACCTGTGAGGTGGGTTAGGTTACAGTGAGTGACTGGCCAGTCAGTCAGTGAGCTTCATAGTCGATTGGGAACAAGGACCTAAAGCCACAGGGACCCAGTCCAATGCTGTTAACCACCACACCACACTACCTCTGTATACCTGTTGCAAAGAACATTGGAGTGAAGTTGCAGTCGTACTCATGTCCTGCTTGTGGGATCCTGTGTAAATGAAATGCTGGACTATATGGGTCTTTGGTCTGATCCGGCATGATTCTTGTGATGTTTTTTGTTTTGTTCCTAGGAACAAAACGGGGAAAGTATTGCGGCCTAAGGATCACCAGAATACCCAGTATAACAAGACTGGGATCATTTTAGGTACTGCAAAGCCTAATTTTAGTTCATTTTGACAATTCAATTAGAATACTTTGAAAAGCTTTTATGGCTTTCATGCGCTAAAAGCTACTTGGAAGCAGTTTTGAACTATCAAACACATTACATGTTAAATTGCATTAAATTTGATTATTCAGTGAGTTTTATATAAATCTCTTAGGCTGAACAAAATCAGAAGGTTAACTTTTCTTGAACCATGCTGTCCAAGAGGACATTCTGTTTTAACATTATTTTGTTTTCTTTAATGCTGATGTTGAAGCAAGATCTGGACCCAGTGAACAATACCATGTGACTAACCCTTTGTGGCCAGTGAGGCTTTGGATTTGGCTTCTTCATCAGAGCAGTCTTCTCTGCATGCAAACTGTTTTTCAAGCTAGTTTTCCTAAGCACTAAGTGATACAACATTGGTGGGATCAGGGAGTAGGAGGTGGGTTTTTTTCCTTGTCTTCAGATGAGCAAGGGATTCTAAAATGTACATAATTAAATCCCAACAGACTTTTTCAGTGTGGAAGACTCAGTGTTTGTCCTGTGGGCTGATAGTTCTCTTTTCAGCAAACCACTGTTGGCTTCCTGAATGCTTGCTAAGGCTGATAATCTTCTCTCTGTGGAAGACTGAAGCAAGGGAGAATCTAGAGGGGGGAATAAGCATTGCCCAGCTACATCCCTGAATTCTGTCCCAACAGAGCCACAACTGGCTTTGCATGAAACCCATTGTGGTTGTCAGGCTATGGTAGCTTGTTGTGCTGCTTTAAGAGATCCCAAACTATTTTCCCGCAGGGTGGCTTTTTCATAGAAAATATGCCACCCGGCCAATTCATGGCTTCTCTGGGAGTTGTGTACCTATGACAGTGTGTCGTGCTGCCCAAGCCCTGGGACCAAACACTTCCTACATAAAGAGAACTAGCTATTGAACCACTTGGTAAGACCAAGAAAAACTTGCTGCTTTTGCCAGCCTTGCCTGGGCCACTGCCAGCTGCCCCCTGGATGCCAAAGAGGTATGGTTGAGGTATCAGTATCGCCACAATCTTGAGCCCTTTTATACTTGCTGTAGCTTTTGTCCCTCTTCCCTTTTTTCTTTTTGGAGAACGCCTTTTGCAAACTCCAATTTGACAGCTGGTGACAGCTACTTCAAAGGATCCAAGGGGACATCGGAGGCACTGTCACTGTTTTACTACCTTTTTTTAATGTGCACAGATAGTTTATTTAAAAAATACTTGGATGTGGGCAACTGTGCCCCTTCTGCAGGTCTGAAATAGTCAATCTTGCCTGGACAATGTCCTGGGGGATAGCTGCTGACACTGTGTAGCAGGTGCCTATTGTAGACATGGAGCTAGAAGGTTGCAAAGAATTTTATCTTTGATTTTGCTTTTCCCT
>NW_025335641.1:6458062-6536447 GCF_004798865.1 Varanus komodoensis
GGTCTGCAAATAGATTTTAGGTTTAGGGAATTTAGAAATAGTTCTAAGCATACATATCCACTGTGTTATACATGAAGTTCAGTTAATATAAGCATCTTTTCAATATGCATCACTGAATTTCCATAGACAATAGCAGTAGACAAGAGGGCCTCTTCTAGGCCCATGTGTAGGCTTACAAAACAGTATTTCTCTTGTTTTTGTGATAACAGCTCCATTTCCGAAATCACTTTTGATGCCTCCAAATTGGAGGTGCCATGTTGCAACCTCAAGATGTTGAAAACCCTTCCCAGCCATTCAAACATGCTTGCCAAAAAGAGAGTAGAAAAACAATTTAGTGATTGCTGTATGGTTCCTACTGTACATGTTAGGGACTGCCTAGGAACAAGGGTTATATGGAAGGAACCATAGAGTCTGGAGCTTCCCCCACTCGAATTTTGGCAATAACAAATACTTTGGATTTGGGCATCTTCAGACAAGACTTGGGGGAGATGGACCACACTTTTTGCACCCCTGCTTTAAGTCAAGAAACATTCAGTGTAAGAGAAACATTAATTTCTGTGCTTAGAAATTTAGAAGAAATATGCATGGCGGGGAAGCACAATAATGATGGAATAATATTATATAAGACATGATTCATCCTATTTGCTCCTCAGACTTTGATTGTGCATTTGATTTAATTATGCCATTACCTTAAGTAGTGCCCATCACAATGGTAAACTGTGGGATTAATTCATTGTGGGATATGCTGTGAAGAACCAAGTTGTTATTGAAAGGAATAGCAACTCTACTTTCTGATCAGCTAATGATATATTGTTGTTTTCTTTTCCAGTTGCCACCATTCCATAAACAAGTCATGATTACATTAACTGAACTCAGATGTTTAGCAGATGCCCAGTCATCGTATCACATTTTGAAACCATGGTGGGATGTCTTCTGCTATTACCTCACCATGATAATGCTGCTTGTTGCTGTTCTTGCTGGGGCTCTCCAGCTCACTCAAACTAGATTGCTGTGTTGTCTTCCTTGCAAGCTTGAGTTTGATAATCGTTGTGCAGTGCCTTGGGATCTGGTTAAAAACAACATTAATGTATCCTTCAGCCCTGCAACACCAATAATTCGCCCTCTTAGAATCCAGAATTACCTTCATCGACAGCAGTATTCGTACATTGATGCTGTATGTTACGAGAAAGAACTTCACTGGTTTGCCAAGTTTTTTCCATACTTAGTGCTTCTCCATACATTTATTTTTGCAGCTTGCAGTAATTTTTGGCTTTACTACCCCAGCACAAGTTCGAGGTTGGAGCATTTTGTAGCCATACTTCACAAATGTTTTGATTCACCCTGGACAACACGTGCTCTTTCAGAAACAGTTGCTGAACAGTCTGTGAGAACTCTTCCACTCTTCAAGTCTAAAACACTTCTTTCCTCCCCAAGCAACTTAACAGAACTAGAAAGCAAGCAGCAGTCAGTGTCCTACTCACAGACTGGACTAGAAACGACTGGAAGAGAGAGCCCTTCAAATGTTCTAGACAGAAAAGAAGGGGAACAAGCAAAGTCAATATTTGAAAAAGTGAAAAGATTCAGGGTGCATGTTGAACAAAAGGATGTCATTTACCGGGTGTACCTAAAACAGATTGTGGTCAAGGTCATTGTATTTATATTAATAATGATTTACGTACCCTATTTTTTAACATTTATTACGCTAGAAATTGACTGTATAGTTGATATTCGAGTCTTTACTGGTTACAAAAGATACCAGTGTGTATATTCATTAGCAGAAATTTTTAAAGTACTAGCTTCATTTTATGTTGTTCTGGTGAGCTTGTATGGTCTAACATGCACATACAGTTTGCTATGGATGCTAAGAAGTTCACTCAAACAATATTCTTTTGAAAAATTAAGGGAGCAAAGTAATTACAGTGACATCCCTGATGTAAAAAATGACTTTGCCTTTATTCTTCACCTAGCAGACCAGTATGATCCACTGTACTCAAAGCGGTTCTCAATATTCCTCTCTGAGGTGAGTGAAAATAAGTTGAAGCAGATCAGTTTAAATAATGAATGGTCTTTAGAGAGACTGAAAAACAAGCTGGTACGAAATTCCCAGGACAAGATAGAACTTCATCTTTTTATGCTTAGTGGTCTTCCAGATGATGTCTTTGAACTTACAGAGATAGAAGTTCTAACCCTAGAACTTATTCCTGAAGTTAAGCTTCCTTCATCTGTAACCCAACTACTCAATCTCAAAGAGCTGAACATTTATTATTCGTCATTAACTGTAGAATTCCCAGCACTCCATTTCCTAGAAGAGAATCTAAAAATCCTGCGTCTAAAATCAGCTGACCTGGGAAAGATTCCACGATGGGTCTTCTATCTAAGAAATCTACAGGAATTGTATTTGACTGGACACTACGTGCAAGAGCCCCTAAATGGCCTATACAATGAGGGCTTTCAGGATCTTGTGAACCTGAAAACAATTCACTTAAAGAATAGCCTTTCCCGCATACCTCAGGTGGTTACAGACCAATTGCCTTTACTGCAGAAGTTATCTATCGACAATGAGGGGAAAAAGCTGCTCGTGTTGACAAATTTGAAGAAACTGCTTAACCTGAGAACATTGGAATTGATCAGCTGTGACTTGGAGCGCATTCCACATTCCATCTTCAGCCTGAACTATTTGCGTGAAATAGACCTGAAAGAAAATAATCTTCGAACAGTAGAAGAAATTATTAGCTTTCAACACCTTGAGAACCTTTCTTGCCTGAAATTGTGGCACAACAACATCTCCTACATCCCAGTGCAGATTGGAATCTTAGCAAACCTGGAACAGCTGTATTTAAATCACAACAACATTAAAAAAGTGCCACCACAACTCTTTCTTTGCAAACAGCTACATTATTTGGACCTTAGTTATAACAAGCTAACCTCTATTCCCGATGAGATCCAGTATTTAACAAACCTGCAATACCTTGCTTTGACAAAGAACCATGTAAGTAGAAGGAAATATTTGTTCATACTGAACTTGAGAAAGCTCCACACCCTTGTCTACCTTTCTTTTCCTTTCCATATTCCCACTGGTTCTGATTTTATCTCTGCAAATTCAGCTGAGGGGATTGCCCTTAGTTGATTTGTACTGATGTGTTAGCAAAGTGATTAGTATGTCATACCTATAGGTATTATTTTATTTATTAAATGGGTATCTTGGACTGCAGTGCACATACCAAGTTTATTTTACAGAGAATGATTTGAGAAGAGGCCATCATAGCTTCCAGTGAGATGTTATATGAAGGGTTCTTCAGGAGTGAGTAAATTCTTACATTTCAGTGGAAATCTGAGTTCAGAAAATGAGCAGGACAACCTTCCACTGTGCCTGAGGACACTCTAAAGCAGCAGCTCGTGCCTGTGCCTTGAAGGGTTGGCAGAAGCTCGTTCTGCTGCCAGCTTTTGCCATCTCACGGGGGGGGGAAACAGCAATATGGCTGCAGTGAGCCAATCACAACTGTCAAAGAGCAGACTTGTTCTTCTCCACAGTGTATCCTCAGGCACTACCTGCAAGAATAGAGGAAAAGGAAAGAGGGGGCAAAGTATCCGCAATGAGCCCAAATGTTTGTTTGGCTCATTGAAAGAATAACCCATCTGCCATGATTTGTTGCCAGGGTGTTTTGTGCAAGTAAACTCAGCCATTTTCTCAGCCATCTACTTGTGAGGTGGGCAGGAAAGAACCTTCACTCTCTCCCCACCCCACATCGCATGGTAAATTCTTAGCATTACATCAGCATGATTTCAGTAATTGTTAATAAGGAAAACATGAATAGATTGTTTTTGTTTGTAAATATACTAAGGAACTTCCAATGCATCCTTTTTTTGTCTCTTTAGATTGATGCTCTTCCAGATGAATTATTTCAGTGCAGAAAGCTACAGCATCTCCTTCTTGGATTTAACTGTCTCATGCATTTGTCCCCTCTAATTGGTGAACTCTCAAATCTTGTTCAGTTGGAGCTAAAAGGAAACTACTTGGAATCACTTCCTGCTGAGCTAGAGGAATGTAACTCTCTGAAACGAAGTTGTCTAATTGTGGAAGAACATTTATTAAAAACACTTCCCCTTCGAGTGACAGAGCACATGCAACTGTGCTTGGACAAAGTCTGAGTTTGAGAGGCCCTGTGCATACAGGCAGAATCCTTTTGAGTGGTTCTTGTCATAGTTCTAAAAAAAGGTTAGGTGGAAAGGAGGATAACCAAGGTCTACAGCCATGTGCATTCTGCCCACAGATGAGTATGGACTCACTCTTCACTTAAGAAATTCAGATTTAAGTCTTAAATAGAGATTTGATAAATCCATGCATGCATCTCATGAAAAATTTGAAGTCTAAGTTAATGAGCAGAAAGGTAAGTGGATAGTGTGTTAATATATTCAGTGGCTGCAAAAGAAGATATTTAGACTAGTAAGGGTTATTTCTCCATGACGTTGTTCTTGAACAGTAGTTCTTAAATACTTTTGTAAAGAGCAACAAATAGAGCTTTTTATGTGTGTTCACTATTGAACACACATGTATTCACATTGCTGTAGAAGGCTGTTAGTGAAAAGTATCACATGTAAAGCACCACTTTTTATTGCAGTGGAAAATGATTTCAGAGTTAAGTATTCACTTCTGTTTATAAGTAGCACGGAAGAATTAAGTATTTTTTTTCTACATAAACAAAATTGAAATTCCACCATGAAGCTCCTGAACTGGGTTAGAATATCCCACGACTATGCCATCTGGACTCCATTTATTTTATAATGTTTTGAATTAATAATGAAATTAACTGCATATACAAAGTAGAATACAACTGGGTTGATTTAAAGGAGAAATTAAGCCTTGGAAGAACTATGCAAATTGTTAAATTCAGCATAATGGATGTTGCCAATTATGTGTTCTGCTTATTATGTATGCATATGCTTGCCTATACAAATACAGCTTTCTAGTGCTTGCCTCTAAGCTTGAGGCAGTAGTAGAACTTTATTATTTGGGATAGGTATTTTTCAATACCTGGGTGTGTCCCTACATGCTGAATTTTCCCGCCTCTCCCCAGTTGGAGTACTGATGTATTGCTGGTAGAAGATTTCAAAGATGTACATTAGGTCATAAGCAACTCAGGGGAAATGGCAATTGAGACAATTGCAGACTGATCTGGTTCACAGCTTCATGCCAAGTGATGGGTCATTAACTCACAGTTTGTGGACATGCAGGGAATACGCAAGCTATTTCTGGTTTCAGTAAACAAGTTATGAATACCCTGTTCATGGGTGTTAGCATGGTGTACAAGCTCAAACATTCTGGTTTTTTAATGGTTTAGCCAAGCCAGAGTTAATCTATTATATGTTACTGGGTTAATGCTGGGTTGTTTAACCAATATACAACCTGGACAGTCCAGGTTCAGATATACTAACAATCTTTTTGGACAGGGCATTTGTAGGTTGTTTGCTAAAACCAGAGATGGCTCTCCCACTCGATTCCCTGTAAATTGTAGGTTAATTAACCCACAATTTACCACCATGACATGTGGACAGGCTCACTGAGTACAGATATTTTTACAAAAAGTAGAAAGTTTAACATTATGAGCTGGAGTGGAATAACACTTTATACTTGCTCTTTATTCATTAGTGGACATCTTTTAAACATTGTGCTAAGTTGAAGACTGTTCGTATTCCAATGTACTTAGTCACTAAAGCCGATGAAATATCATGTGGAAATACAGGATTTGATCCTGAAGTTCTAGGCACAGCCAGTGAAGAAGATTCTACTTGCAGGGTGTTCTGTCAGTGGAAGGGTGGGAAGACAATTTCTGAGGATTTCCCTTTTCTTCTGCAGACCTTAAAATGTGGTCTAGATATTGGCAGACCCCCTGGAAGAGAAGCTCCAGAGGGGAAGGAAAATTGGTGAAAATATCTTCCCATCTCCCATCCCCTAGCAGAAGCCTTTGCTGGAATGGGGTCTTTTGGCACATAAAAGTTCTTCCATTCATGGAAGAAATTTCAGGATCCAACCTGTAGTATGTATTTGTTTTGTATCTGCTGCAGTGCTGGTCTGAGATGTCACTTTGCTGTGCTCTTTGCCTCCTGAAATTCAAGTATAGTAACTTGCTAGCATGCATGCAGAGAAAATGTACCTTATATTTCCCTGTGATGTATTCAGGTGTTACACTAACTTCATTTTATGTCTATTTTGTGAGACTGGATTGAGTGACATACTAGAAAGGTGTGCTTTTTGTGATAATTTTATATTGATATTTTTACTCTATTTCTTTAAAAAATAGCTCAATTATCTCAATGCCATAAAACTAAGTTGCTTGGGAGAGAGAAAATCTCACCATGTTAACATTTGTCCGTCACAATAATTACATTCCAAAGACCTTTTTAAATATCTCTCAGGGAAAAGAAACTATTATGTTTTCAGGTGCAGGTCTAATTTTCCAGGTTTGTTTTTCAAATGTATGATGTATTATGTGGGGGTATCGTTCACATCTGCACATCAAGCATATAATGGATTGAATTTGTTTGGTTTCTGATGGTTCAAATCAAGCTGCATTATACCATAACAGTGTGCTTTAGTGTACAGGACTACATTGGGAGAGAACAGTCTGCATATTTCAGAACACAATGCAGATAAGCACACTGAAAGAACCCTAATGGTCTTTTCATCATGGGAAAGCTGCAGACCTGAAACAACATGTAAATCATGAGTGTGGTTTCTCTTGCAGTGTCTTTGCTATGAAAAGATCTCTATTGGGATCAGCTTTTTGGCCTCCACAATACCATCAGCTGCAGCATCCTCAGTTTTGCCTTTTTTAACCTTCAACTTAGCTCAGCTTGTGCCTGTAAGCAGTCATCTCTCACATGGGTGGCACTAACCGTAGTGTACTTGGCACTGGACAAGAAGAATTTGGACAGAATTGTATTAAGGTTTATAACACAGAGACATGCCACACATCAAGACCTCAGGAATTTTAATCTGCCCTGTGCTTCAGAAGTTGATGCGCACACAAATTAAAAAGCAAGTATTTTCTTGTTTTTAAAGGTAGGTCTTCAAATGGATCAACAAAACAAAATTGAATACTCTAGAGGATATGATGAATTGGTATGCCCTTTTTTCAAATTTTAACTGTATTATAGTGTTATGATCAACTTTTAAAGTTGTGTATTAGCTATGTAGGATGGCTTTGATTTCTTGAATATTCCATCCAGATCTTTATCCTGTTTTTGAAATGCACCCACCCCAAAAAAGTGTTGCATTCCTAAATGATCTATGGGAATAGGAAAGCCCTTTAAGAGGGACAGGAATAAACTTTACTCATAAAAATCATTTCTTTTAATAGTCTGTCCATCAAGTCTATAGCTATGATATACAGGTATGAGCACATAATTTGCTTGTTTATGGGCTAACTCTGAATCAGATAACTTTCAGCATAAGAATTTTTCCTTTTAAAACAATATGTCCATCAAATTAACATTTTAATCTAAATTTGTTGCAAGACCTTTGCAAAAGTCAAAAGGAATAAAGGCTGGCATTTCTGGCCTTAATGCATGCCATAGCGTGCCTTTTTGATTCCTTTCTGTACCTTGACCTCATCCTTCAGAAGGCAGAGCTGAACTGTAAATATTTTTTGAAAACCATTGTTCCATTTACCATATTCACATTTAATATTTTGCATTGGAATGAGGAGAATTTCAGCATCACTTGCAAAATGAACCTTCATTATTCTAGGACAAATTATGGCAAACATGAAACAATATTTGTATATAGCACTTAATTTTATACACACTGTCTTTTCAGTTTGAGTACTGTAATGCCACAAGGTTTGGGCGAGGGATGTTTTAAATATGGTCTTGCATATATTTGTAACCTCTGTTTAAAAGATTTGAATAAAATTGCCTGTCAGTGCCCAGCCTTATTTGTCAAATGCATTTCTTCATTTTCTTATAATGAGGCAGAACCTGTCTTTTATAAGCTTGGCAGGTTGATGTTTAAGGTTTATGAGCACCACCTAACTAAACATAAAAGCATAATCTTGTGTCATTAATTTTGGGGAAAGTGAAGCAGGTAACACTTTGATTAAAATCAATAGATTTAAAAGTGCTTTAGCTGTCTTGTACACATTCTTCTTCCTCTGAAGCTCCTTTGTTTCCAGTTTAGCGAACACTAACATTATTACTATTTAACTTTTAAAAAGATTAGGAGAGGCATAGCATGGCTAACACCAGTACTGATGGCTGCTTGAGCTATCACCTTTGAGCTCCATATGTGTTAAACAGCATTTTATTATTTACTTCATTTCTATACACTGCCTGTAGCGAAGCTCTCTGGGCAGTGTACAATAAAATAAAATACAATAAACAGTAAAAATTAATTTAAGGGAACAAAGATAATTAAAAAGCCCTGGCCAAGACTAAAAAGGCACTTGGCTAATTGTATTGGGCCCCTGAATGCCCAAGAGAAGTCTTTGAAGACCTCTGCAAAGAGGGCTGTCTTAACCTGGCACCAAAGGGATGGCAAATTTGGGCCAGGCAGGCTGTAGCAGGAAATGTATGCCAATGATGGGGAGCAATCACTGAAACCCCCCCCTCTAGTTGCTACCTTCCAAGCCTCTCAAGGCTTGGCACCTGGAGGAAGACCCCAGAGGCTGAGCATAGTGTCTGGGTAGATTGAGGTTGGAAGAGGCATGAAATGTCTGGGTAAAGCGGGGTTGGGAATGGCACCCCAACAGTTATTGTAGTCCCAAGCTGTAGGGCTTTATAGATTTACCACCTGGAATTGCAACCAGAAGCATACAGACAGCCAATGCAGATGGGCCAAAACCAGTTGTTAATCTGGCTGCCGCATTCTGCACCAGCTGCAGCTTCTGAATTATCTTCAAGGACAGACCCACTATAGAGTGTGTTGCAGTAGTCTAATTTAGAGATTACCAGAGTGAAGATTAATGAAACCAGGCTATCCCTGTCCAGGTAGGGGTGTGGCTGGCCACCAATTGTAGATGGTAGAGGGCATTTGGAGCCACTGATGCCAGCTGAGCATCAATGACAAAGATGGATCAGTCATGGCCCTCAGTCATGTTGAGGTCTCCATCCATGATCAGCTTTCACACAATGCATTTTCTGAAATGTAGCTTTATTTTGGAAATTCCTTAGTTTTAATGCAGTTGGAAGAATTAGGTCATCCTTCTAAATTTAAATTGTGAGTGGTCCTTGTCTTCATGCTGCACATCTGTTTCTATTTGCTTTTTGTGGTTTTGATTTTCTCAGGATCTTAAATGCAATGGGTTAAGTTTGTATTTTCACTCCACTGAGAAAGAAATGAGATGAATCTGTAATATAGCTGAGATAATCAGTGAAAATACCAGTTTTCATATATAATTTTCTGCAGCCTCAATATTCATTTATTTAAAACTTTTATATGCCGTCCTTTATAACATCTCAGGATGGCTTACAACATTAAAATCAGTATCCAATGAAGTAATTTCACAATATAATAAAACAATATATAATAAAACAATATATAACCAATAAAATAAAAGCGACTGTTAAAACCATTGAAATACTAATTTTTAAAATAATGCTTGAATAAAAAGGCTTTGACCAGGTGCCGAAAAAAAATATAGGTTTGGCACCAGGCAAAACTCTCCAGGGAGCACATTCTGCAATCTGGGCGCCACCACAGATAAAGGCCCAACTCCAAGTAGATGTCTTTTTTACCTCCTTCAGGGAGGGTTCCCAGAGCAGGGCCTCCTGCAGATCTTAAGGGGCATGATGGCATATAAGGAAGGAGACGTTCATTCAGATATCCCGGTCCCAAACCATGTAGGGCTTTATAGGTCAAAATCAGCACCTTGAATTAGGCCTGGACTTCAACTGGAAGCCGGTGGAGCTGGTAGAGGACTGTTATGTGAAAATAACGACTAGTCCCCATCAGCAGCCTGGCAGCTCTATTCTGTACCAGCTGAAATATCCAGACCATTTTCAAGGGTAGCCCCACGTAGAGCGCGTTACAGTAATCCAACCGGGAGGTTACCAGAGCATGTATCACTGTTGCTAGGCAGTGGTTGTCTAGGTAAGGATGCGGCTGATGGACCAGCCAAAGCTGTAAGAAAGCACACCTTGTGACCGCTGCCACCTGGATTTCAACTGGATTTTAACTGGATTTCAGTTAAATATGAGTACAATACAAGATCACCTACTTTGTTTTTATTTTTTCCTCATCATACAAGAAAAAACTAGCAGCAGATACATAAAGCCACTTTAAAATCTGTATGCAAACTACTAACAGCAGGTTTACATTTTGGAAAAAAATGTATATGGCATCCCATTGGAGCTGTGCTGCTCTAGAATGCAGGTGGCAATGGGAAAATTGCACCACTGAATGCCACCCACCATCGGAAGTTTCTGTGCCCCCCCCCCCCCCAGCCACACGGCTCTTGTCTTTTCCTGGCATTTTATTTTCCTTGCAAGGGCACTCACTCACACGTCACCAAAAAAAGCATCCAGATTATTATCTGCTAACTTGGGTACAAATTTGGGAATTATAATTTACATACACATCTCACTAGAGTAGAGAAAACTATAAGCAGGTGACTTGCATGTCTTTTTGCTTTGCATGCTCACTGGTGATCCGGGTTAGAGCAGTTTCCAAACTCTGTTCTGGCAACTGGAAAATCCCATGGTCTTCTAGATGCTACCTAAGGTCTCTAGAATTGCTCTGCCCAACTTACTGAAATATATAATACAAGATATTTTAAAGTATCTAATCCCATTCATTTGCATGAACATAATTTCCCCTCATCATTTTTTCGGCAACTGAGACAACTATGTTACATAGATAAGAATAATGGCTGAGCTATTGCCAGACAGATCTGATAAGACAGTACTATGATAATGAACACCAATTAAAATCCACCTTAACTCACATTATCATTTTATAAGGGATATTATAACTGATACCAACAATAAATTTGACATGCTGATTGAACAATACAGCTGATTAGATTTTTAACACCAGCATGAATTCAATAAGGGTGCATTCTTTTTTTTTTTTTTTAATTGAGTGTTACATTTATATCTCACCTTATTTTTCTTGCAAGAAATTCAGGGCAGTTTACATGATCCACTTCCTATTCATTTTATCCTCAAAGAACCCCTGTAAGGTAGGTTAGGCTGAGAGTCCATGACTGGCCCAAAATCACTAAGGAGCTTCATTGCCAAGTGGGAACTTCAACCTGAGCCTCTCCAGTTCCAGCTCAGCACGCTAAGCACTGCACAATGACTCAGGGTGTCCCAGAGCCCAGTGGATTTTGCAGATCTCCTTCTATGACTGCAGAGAGGTCCACTGGCAGAGGTCCAGCCTCACAAACCTTTGTCAGGCAATGGACCTGGCATGGTATCTCTGCCATTGGCATTCCAAAGCAGTGAAGGCAAAAGGCAGCATTCTGGTGGTGTTCCAAGAGAAGGTTTGGATCCTGTGTATCCAAAGCCTTCACATTCCCTAGAAACCCCGGAATGAGTGGATGAGGGGAACTACACTAGCCTTGGATCAGGCATAATTTATTTTCCTCCCATCAGAAATAATGAGCAGGGAAGGGCTAACCCCGAACACCAACAATATAAACTCAGCAAGGTCTGAGATTTGGCTGTTCCTCTGCCACAACTCCTCCATTTATGGACTAGGCAGTACTGCTGTCCAACAATGACAATGGTAAAGCAAACATAATTGACCCAAGACTGCAAATGCGAATGCCAGTGGAACATACAGTAAATATCCATTGCCTTAAGGGTCTAGATAACTATATGTGTGATGTTTTGTCTTGTTCAGCATGGAACTGCAACAAGGAAAATATGCATAATACAATGTGGAACACAAAAAAAACCTGATCCTTTTTGTCATAAGAATCACATGCAAATGGTAGGGGATGCAGAGCTTTGAAGAAAATATGTAGTAATGGAATGTTTACATGTGACTTAAAATAAGGGATTTGTTTTCTAAAAGGAGATTATTTCTTTTCAAGCTTAAGATCTGTTTAAGATTATGAAGATTAACTTTTCTGTCTGTTTAGCAGAAAATCTCCCCATTTATCAAAATACAAATACCATCTCTGGGTTGATGAATTACAGAAGCTGAAATGAGAGGCTATAAAATAAAGGCTTGAAAAGATTATGGTTTTCCCCCCAGAGCACTGATATGAGAACATTTCAATCTCCTGGAGCTGACCTAAAAACTCCCCTTCTTCCTACTACACAGGAATTTCAAAAAGCAATTCCAGCATGAAACTGATTTATCATCTGATTCTTAGTCTATCTCTTGAGACATGAATTAGAAAAGTGGGGTGGACCCCTGAACTGGATCAAGAACATGCTTCAGATCTGGGGCCAACCTCAGTGGCTTTTCCCTAGGCTTGACCCCTCGCTCGTTATGTTTCCCCTCCCCTCCCTTCCACACTCATATGTATGCAAACCCACTAATGAAGGATAAAGCTTCACCCATTTGATGAAATGGACCCTGGCCCACAAAAGCTTGTGCTAGTCATTCAGGTGTTGTACAGTCCTTAGTTTATGTTCAACATGCACACACGGTTGCACTTCTGGATTTAAAACAGGAAGAAACAAATGAGAGTGATGATGATCAGCAGAGGAATCTTATAAAGCTCCTATAATTTTCTAAGGACTGTACGAAGTTTAAAAGATAACATAATCCCTGCCACCTGTGGCTGTTGTTATATTAGATTTATACACTGCCTTTCTTCCTCTTGCAAGGAACTTACTCTTCCACCTCTCCATCCACGGCAACACTCCTGTGCGGAAGGTTCGACTGAGAGTCTGGGATTGATGAGAAATCACCCAGGGAGCTTCATGGCCAAGTGGGGACTAGAATCAAGATCTCCCAGGCCCCCAGTCCAACGCTCTGACCACCAAGCTACACTGGCTCTCAGGGTATAATCCTTCGCAGATTTACTGCAAAATAAAACCTGCAACTAACATGTTCGAGTCAGCTCTCCTATATTTACATCTGTATTGTAGTAGTATCTATCGTACATTTGATACAAGGTACCAGGGAGGTTTTGAAATCTAGAGTTGCTCAGAGTGTTATGAAATCCCCAGGAACTTGTTGCCCAATAACCAGACTGCAATAAAAACAAGCATGACAAAAACAAAACATGGACCAAATGGTTTACACACCCAAGTCTGTCCTAGTCCTAGGTAAGTCCTTTTTAAAGTTGAGAAAAGCATAGAACCAGCTCATGATTTAGTACCATGAGGAAGATGCTATTTTTGTCACTAGGTCCACTTATGTTACAAAATGAATAAACATGGATGTTCGTGGGGACTGGTCAAAGTTCTATAGGCTACAATCGTTCCACCATGCTGAATATGCTGGTTTTTGTGGTAGGTGGATCCCAGATTACTTACTGTTGAAGCCAGTTTTAGTCATACTTAGAGAAGACACAGTACTAACTAATCTGGCCCCCAGACCGTAGTTTGAGGACCCATGGCCTGTGGGAACAGGGCAGTTTATAATACTAAGATAGATAGACAGACAGACAGATAGAAAACCAGAAAAAGGGGAAATGTAATGGAGCTCTCTGAACAGTAACTTTCTGTTATAAGTCCTAACTGTAATTATTGTCTGCTTTGTGGAACATTAATGGGTCATTTTTCAAAGGAGACAATAGGCAGGTTTGCAGTCAGAGCCAGTGTAACTTAATTGTTGTTGGAAGGTTGGGAGGCAGTGCAAATAAAAGTGATTCCTAAGCACTTATTGCTTAGTGCAAATAAAAAGTGATTCCTGCAAATAAAAAGTGATTCCTAAGCACTTATTACCAAGCTTAGTGAACCTGCAGAGCTCCATTAGTTTGAAAGCTCAGTTTGTTTGACCAAAGATGGGGGAAGATGGAAGCTGGAGTCCAAAACCCAGAAGGGCATATGCTTCCCACCCTTGACCCATATGAACTGAAATTATTGCAAAGACCTCTGGAGAGTCTGTATGGTACACTTTGGGCCATCTCAACCACAGGCCCAACTCCTTGTTCATACATGGGTAACTTTCCCCCCTTCTCATAGGAGGAGGATCTGTTTCCACAGCAGGCAGCCAGATCACTACTTGAGGGGTCAAGATAGAGCAGTCCCTTCCTTAGCAAGCTGTACATCAGGCTTGGAGCTCTTTGGCCCTCACTATCTAATGCCCAGTCTTCCCACCTGGCATATGGAGGGCTGAAGCCATTATCTCCAACACTGAGTTGATCTCTTTGCTTGGTGGAGTGCGACACACCTTACCTCCTGCCTCTTTTCAATTCATTGAAATTGCCAGCACAATTGTGCAAAAAGCATACAAGATCAGGTGTTTCCATCATGTACTCACTTCCATCCTTACTTTTTTCCTTTTCCTTCATTTTAAGTTTGCTTCCCATGGCGAATTTAGAAGAGTTTTGATTAACTTAAAAGCTGTGATGTTTCAGTTCTAAGAAAGCATTGCGCTACTATAATTCATTGCATTTGTATCCCACATTCAACTCCCTTAAGACTCTCTCCACTTACACCATTTTCTTCACAAGAACCCTGAGTGGTAGGTTAGGTCAAGAAAGTGGGGTTAAACATTGAGATTCCTGTCAGGGTGTTTATTTGAACCTGGATCTTACTCGTCCTATCTGCCAACATCACTGCTTTTGTGTATTGTTTCGTTTTTTAGCGTTCAGTCATCAATAAACGAAGACAGCACTCCTACGGACATTAATCCGGGTGTAAACCTCACTGAATTCAGGAGGAAGAAGTTCGGCTTGCAGTTAATCTGCAACTTTACACACAGTTATCTGGGAGTAAGTTCCACTGGATTCGGTGAGTCTTCCTCCCACACAACCGGGATCGCGCGCAATCGCGCCCTGGGTTTCTCCCGGGGTGAGCTGCGCTGAAAGACGCGTTTCGGCTGCTTCGCCAACAGCCTCTGGCCCGGCTGGGGCAAAGGGCAAGCTCAGCGGAAACCTCCCGCCGGCCTCCGTGCGCAGCAGCAGCAGCCCGGGGAAGCCACGTGCGCGTCAGCGTCGAAGCAGGGAGTGGCCCGGAGGTGGCGGCCGCGGCAGCGAGGAGGAGGAGAGCGAGGCTGCGGTAGGAGGGGCCGGGGACCGCGGCCTCGGCACTCTCCGCGCGGACTTTAGCGGAGAGCATCCGCCACCGTGCACCGCTATGGAAGACGCTGGCGCCGGCTCCGCGCACTGCTGTCCGCATCGCCG
The DNA here is from genome assembly GCF_004798865.1 of Varanus komodoensis. Lineage (NCBI taxonomy): Eukaryota > Metazoa > Chordata > Lepidosauria > Squamata > Varanidae > Varanus > Varanus komodoensis. Next base: position 6,473,311 of record NW_025335641.1, read on the forward strand.
CTGCCCGTGATTCCCGCCACTGTGTGCTGCTCCCTTTTGAGCGAGGTGAGCCGCCGGTCGGAGAAGATGGAGTAGCAGCGGCGACCCGCTCATGCGCCGCTTTCGATGCCCAGAACCCGGCGAGGCTGGAGCGGCTTTGCTCTTTAGCAGAAATGAGATTGGGGAGACCCGCCAAGTGATTGCAGCGAGGCGGGAGAAACCAAATAGAGAAGGGGGAGAGACCCTCCAAGTGATTGCGGGGCGCAGAGGAAAAGCAGGGATTGGGGTTCAGCCTCGCCGTGGGATGGAGCCGCGATCCCGCCGGGGAGGAGCCGGGCTGCTCGCCCACCTCCCCCAGTTTTCTCGTTCCTTTCCTCTCTTCGTTCATACTGTTAGCTGCACATCCACTCCCGTCTTCGTTTTTTGTGGCCAGCGGGGAGGCGAAGAAAGCGGTCTTAGAGTTGTTTGCGCCAAATCTCGCCGCTTTGGCTTTTGTCTCCACCCCGTTGAGTCGTTCTGGGCTTGAGACCGAGCGACCAGCGGCGTTGCTCCTGTGGTCTCCCCCGGAGGCCGTGGGGTGTAGAGTGCGATGAGCGAGCCCGTTAGCTGAGCGCGCCCGCTGTATTGAGTTGCTCTGTCCCGGCTGGCTTCCTGTGGCGCCGTCGTATCTCTCTTGGAAAAAGTGCCTCCACTTCGGCTAACTTTATTTGGGTTGTTTGGTGGCTGCGTGCGAGGAAAGAGGTTTCCCCGAGAAGTTGCAGTGCAAACCGGTCAAGAGCGAGGAACATCCCCTTTGCTAAGAACTTGGGGAGATCCCTTGATGGGAGGCTTCTCTCTTCCGCCGCCCTGTGTTCGGAGTAGCCAACCGGCCGCTACTTTCGCGTGGCCTCTTCGCAGAATCACGCAGGCGGAGGAGGCCGAGTGAAAGGGGGAAAGTCGCATTTTCAAGACCGGCATTGTGCCTTCTCCCCTAAAGAATGTCGATGGTTGGCTTAGAAACCAGAGTAGGGGGAAGGGTGGGAAATGGCTGCTGGTATTAAAAATATAGTTGTATTGAATAAGTTCCATTTAGTATTCCAATAAATAAAGATGTTCTACACTTGGAGGGCGAGTGAAATTGTCAGTGCTGAACGGGTAAACTCCCACTTGGAGGCCCAAGTGGCACATGGGTGTGGCCACCGAGTCTGGGCTGGCCCCGTTCAGGCAGCAGATGCTGGGAGGCAGCAGCGGAGTGTGCAAGGAAAGCAGTGTGTGTCTTGCACACACGCTATTGTGTACCTCCTAAAGCGGCCTGCTGCCTTCAAGTTTTGTGGATAATTTTGTTCTGTTGTTTTCCACAGTGTTGTGGGTGACAGATATATCTGCCTGTCCAGGTTGCTTTTGGACATGGAATGGAACTTTCCTTCACCTGAAGCAACAGAATGTCTTGGGGTGGCCCTGGCCAAGCCACATTGGCTTGGGAATGTGCTGAAGTTGCTGTGGGTGGGGGGAGGGGGAGGCAAGATGTGCCACTGTTGAATTACTGTCCAGCTGCTCCCACAAACAACAGACACTGAAGCAAAGGAAAAGGAACCAGCGGCTGTTTAGATGTTGTGGCCTCCAGCTGCAGAGCCATCACAGCCAACGGTAAGATATGTTGGGAATTGTAGTTTAGTACATTCTAAAGGATGCAGTTTCTCAACCTGTGTAATAATGCCACAACATGTCCCTCTGAACAGCAAGATATAACTTGCTGGCACTAGTACATCTAGTAGAAAGCAACTTTTTCCCACCCTGATGCTCTCCAGATATTTTGAACTGCAAATCATAGCATTTCTGCCTATGCTACCTGGCACTTTTGGGAAGACCAAAATGTCAAGGGGGTACCAGATTTGGGAAGTCTGGATTGAAGTTTTGGATATAGACCAGGGTGCCCCAAGTTCAAATTCCCATCTGGGCATGAAGCTCACTTGGTTGACCTCAGGTCAGTACCTCAGCCTCACCATGATCCAGGCTTATTAGGATAAAATGGGATATGAGTGGCAAAGAATCTTGTATGCTGCCCTGAGCTTTGTGGAGGAAGGATGGGATCTGTGTGCAACAGATAAACACTACAGGCAGTTGCATGAGTGGGTGAGAATTCCTTCCAGATGACAGGCAATGAGGTTTTATTAACTGAAAAAGTGATGTCTGTGTGTGTTTCCTTTGGGTTCATTGGTGTACCTCATGTCGAACACTGGCAATGGTTGGGTAGGAGAGCCACCAACTCTAGTAAATGGTTTGCGACCAGTAACTGTTACACGGGGGTAGGCAATTTGCAGCTCTCCAGATTGTTGTCCCACAGGTCTCATGAGCTCCCTCACAGCTTTGTTGCTAAACTGATAGGAGCTATAGGTCATCGCATCTAGAACTCCAGAACTTAACATAACTTCAAGGCTGTTTTTGAGACTCACATCCTAATGGCTTTGTTCCAAATGCAGATGCTTGGAGTGTTATAGTTGAGTGCCAAGGCATTTATGCTGTGGGGTCCTATTTAACTTCCTCATGAAACTACTGAAAGAGGTTTTCAGCTATATGGAGGGAAGTATGCCAATGACGCCCAGCTCTTTTCTCATTGTTATTTTAATTGGATGAGATAACAAATTTGCCTTGAAAGGATAGTGCCCAAGATTAGAACTTAGATGGTGGTACTGCTGACTGGTGGTTCTGTGGTTTGGAAATGTAGTTTCCGTTTATGAGTTTCATTTCCCTGAAGTTTGTGCCCTCTCTCTGTTAGAATCAGTTGTGGGAGGCGAGGTAAGAATGACATAAAATCAAAACTGAAAAGAACACAGAGTCTAGTACTGCCACTTGCCCAGGCTGAGCCGGAATAGTTTTAAGTGGCAGAGAATTCACTATTTTACTCCCCTACTGACCCCTTACCTGGCTGGAGTACTGAGAGTCAGTCGGATTAAACTCAATGGGTCGTACATCTGAGTAGATGTTTCTAGGTTTGCATTGTCAATAGATTTCATACGCAGGCTTAAAATGCTTGATTTTAGAAGTCTTGATTACATAGTAAAAGATACTTCTTGCAAGATTGTTTTGTTTACGTGGTTTCCCAATTCATGAGAAAATGTAGCCATAATGAATAGGGAAATATGAGCAGGACTTCAGGACACACAGTTATTTTTTTACTTATCAAAAAGTTTTTCTTTTTAAAAAAGAGGTTTCTTGTACTGTCTAATGAATTTCTTTTCTCATTCTTGGTAATATGAGAAGATATACTCTGCCAGCTTTTTCTTATCCCATGTAATTCCCTTAGAAAAGAAACTGAGAATATTTGAAAATCTTCTACTTAAGCATTAAATCTGTAAGAGCTAGATTAGTACTTATAGTCTGAATAGTACAATTAAAAGAGCAGTTTCTGGACATTTATCTGTGGGACTAATGATTATGTTGTGGCTCTTATAATGGAATAACAACTGATGGAAAACATAACCAGAAAGAGTAATACGGAGTCAGTAATACTCACCTTCCTGTACCTATTTTGCTGTCCATCATAGTTATAGTTTTGTAGCATGTTTCCTTTGGGTGATGTCAACTGTTAGCAGCATCTGTAATTGCATCCATGTGCAGCTCGGCCCACCTACCCAGCCCTGTGATGCCATTGTATCCTGAAATGTGGGACTTACTCTGGCAAGGTCCATAAATATGATTGTGGGCATTCTGTTTGTTTGAATGACTGGGAATCAGCAAGTATGAAGACAGACCAAACCCTAGAATTGGTACGCTCATTCATGGGGTACAGTGCACAAAATGTGACTGTATATACATAAGCCTTTCTGCAGCTATGTTTGGTGCCAAGACCAGTGTGCTGGCATATATGGAATTGGAAGAATGACTAAATTTCCCTTTGAAATGAGCCATATAAAGACCTGAGCACCTGTGGCTTGTGAATCATTTCCCTTTTTTCTGTTGTTTTTAATCCGTTAGAGAATGCTGTTATTTCTGTACAGTATTTCCTGCATGTCTATCCATTTCCAGCTAGTTCACTGCCGGCTCTTACATCATTTCTTTGTGCATTTTTCCTAAGCAAGGTAGATGATAGGAAATTGCCAAGTCAGGGTGCTGGTCCATCTAACTCAGTAGTACTTAGAGTTACTTTCAGTGGCTGTCCCTTTTCACTCCAAGTATGTGCTTTGTTTCTGAAGTACCATCCTTCCCACGAATATGTGAAAAATCTGCTACATCTGATTTTTGTTATTCTAATCTGTATCACCTCAAAACAGAAAAAGGTGCATTAACGATTTGAAACGATTTGAACGTGGACGATTTGAAAAAGGTGCATTAACCCACCCTCAAAATTATTAAGGAACCAACACAGAATAGACTACAAGGTGAGAAATTAGGAAGGCCATAGAAACACATATCACAGATCTGCTCATCTCAACCCTTCTTTACAGATACCTCTATTACTAGTCTACCTTGCATATGTTTTATGTGTATGCTATCTTCAGAGTCATTTCAGTTCTCTAAAAATTAAAGGAATATACTTCTAGGGACCATTTACAGAAAACCACAAAATAATCTGTGAATTTCTGCTACTTTCTATCCTGGGTAGTCAGAAAGCTGTCAGTTGGACACAGGTTAAATGTAGTATAGTATTTGATATGGTATAATTCTAGTTTATTGCAGGATTACATTTCAGATAGTCTGTACATGTGTATTTGTGGGAAATGATGGTTGGAAGAGAAGCTTACCTCTTAGACAGCAATGGTGTTGGGAACTTGTTGAACTGTTCCATTCATGGGATCTCTCTTTATAGAGTGATTCTATGACTGTAAATATTACATTAAATCATCCCTCATATTATTTGGCAGGGGTTTGGGTGGGGAGGAAGTTTGTGTAGGATTGTATTAAAGGCTATTTTTCTTAGGGTAATAATACTTCACATGTTTCTAATGCTTTCAACTCTTCAGAGTGTTTCACAAGCATTATCTAGTTGTAATTCTTACAACAAAGCCTTAAGGCATATCAATATTATTATCCCACATATTGTAGATGGCAGGACTACAACATGTGGGCCAAGAATATGTGGTTTGTTAGAAGTACATGGTGGAAAAAGATTTGAATATGATTTCCAGATTCATAGTTTAGCTTCATAGCTGCTACTCTTCACAAGCGCTCACCGGTGACTTGTGACACTGAGAGCTGTTTTACATGGTCCAAAGCATTTCTTTCTGGTTCTCTTGACTAGAAGAGTCAAGCTGGATCAGACTAAAGCCCATTCTGGTCCAGTATTGTATTTCCATAATGGCCAGCTAGATGCCACAAGTGGGACATAACCGAGATAGTCCTGTCATGCAACTGGTATGAACAGCCATACTGCTTCTTATACTGGAGGTAATATGTAGCCATTGTGAATGGTAGTCATTGAAAGTTATTATGAGCAGCCATAATTAACCATTAAATAGGGCTGCCCTTGAAAATGTTGAAACCTCCAGTTACAAAATATGGCTGCCAAAATGTTGACTGTTCCAATCCAATTCACTAATTTTGAAAGAGTATCACTGGCTTTATCAGGCTTTGTAGGCCCTTTTCAGGATATTGCTGGTTCTTTCTTTTAAAGCCCTAAATAACTTGGGACTGAAATAATAGAAAGAGTTTCTGTTCCAATGCTAGCCTTTAAAATACTATGCTGAGGCTCCACCAAAGGTTCAAAGTTTAGCAAGGGAGAGGGCTTTCTTTCCAGGGGCATTCAGGTTATTAAATTGTCCCCTTAAAGAAGTTTGCTGGCACTAAAATAGCTATCATGTAAGCACCTAGTAAAACTTTTTTTTCACCTACGCATTTTAATAGATATTTAGTGATTTAGGGTGCAGTCCTATGCAAACTTAGACATAAGAACAGCTCCCAACATCCCCTAGCTAGTCAAGTCATCAAACAAGTTTTAGTTTGCTTTTGTAGGTTTTCCAGAAAATTATGTAAGTTTTCCAGAAAATTTCATATCAGAAAATTTTCCAGTGCAAATTAGGATAGTTTTCAATTTGCATTGGAAAATATTCAGATACTCCAGAGCAGGAAAGAAAAGTTGTGGCCTTCCAAATGTACTGTCTTACAAGTCTCATCATCCTTTAGCATGGACTCTGTCAGCCAAAGCTGGTAAAAACAATAGACCAAACATTTGAAGGGTCACAAGTTGATTGCCCCTGCTCACAAGATATCTTATTTATACTTGTCTTTAAACAACTAAGCCTGATGCTGGGAACAATTGACGGAAAAAGGAGAAGGGGACGGCAGAGGATGAGGTGGCTGGATGGAGTCACTGAGGCAGTGGGTGTGGGCTTGGGTGGACTCCAAGGGATGGTGGAGGACAAGAGAGCCTGAGGGAATGTTGTCCATGGGGTCATGATGGGTCGGGCACAATTTTGCGACTAAACAACAACAACGTGACCTGAAATATTTCAGATAAAAAAAGTAAAGCCCGCCTAATATTAGGTAAATGTTATACTGTAAAAAAAAAAAAAAAAAACTGGAGTAAACATCTAAAGACAATGTGCTTCCCTTAAGATTGCTTAAATTTAATGGGAAATTCATCGAAGCTACTGAAACCTGTTGATACATTAATTTTAGAAATCCAAGAAATATGCATGATAGGAACAATCATTCCTCTGTTTCAGCAGAGTTCAGCTCTGTTTCATCCTGGGTTGGAAGAAAAGGAATCATAATGTCTGAATGAACACCCTGATCGCAGGAATAGATGCACTTGAAGCTAGTTCAGTCAGTCAGCCAACAGGGCATGGGAGGTACTCATACTTGGGGCTCCATGAATCATTCTTGGGGAGTTGGTAGTTCAAAATACACTATTTTTATAGCAAGCATGAAGCCTCCTATTGCAAGTATTTAGCTGAACAAGCAGAAAATCAAATTTGCTTTCAACAAATCAGTGCAAACGGTCCACTTCCATGCAAAGTGAGAGCTTCTTTCTGCAGCTTATCTTGAGCTTTTGTACTGTGACGCAATGTAATGTAATACTGTGGAAGGGCATTGATTGCTGCTGCCTTTGTACATTTGGTGGGGCTGCAGTCCTGCATGTAGTTAAGTAGGTTAAGTCTTGTTGAGGTCAAACAGTGAAGTCATCTCATTTAAGCAGGTTGAGTAGATGCAGCATTGCAGCCCGAGTGAGGAGCAATTTTATTCCATTAACAGAATGCATTCATTCTGGGATTGAATTTTTTTCTCATGGAAAAATTAAAACTTTTTTTTTTAAAGAGGAAACATGAGTCTGTGAATTCTTCCAGGCTTACATTCTTGATCCTAACAACATAATGTGGAAGCAAATTACATAAGAAGGGCAGAAAATTAAGACTGCGATCATATGCATATTTACCTGTGATGAAGCCCAGTTGAACACCATTGGACTTGGCAGTCAACATGCACAGAATTGCACTGTCAGACTGTAGCCCTTTGTGCCTTAGGAGTAAACTTCATTTAATACAATATGTATAAGGTTATGTAACTCATGTGAATACTATCTGGAAGTAAGTTCCACTGAAGTCAACAGGATGTACTTCTTAGTAAACAGATTTAGATTGTCCTTCAAAGGAATTGGAGTCTTGTACATTCTTGCATATATGGAGGACACCCACATATACACATGGTTTCTTTTGCTTTATTAATTTCTCAACTGACATTTAAACTTCTCATCATTCAAAACATTTTAGTCATCCTAGAGAATAAATGTCGACTGTCTGGGCAGAAGGGCAGGCCAGCTTAATTAAACTGTTTTTCACAGTCATACTTTCATTGTCGTCCTACATCCTGGAGCAGTCTTGATCGTGTGTCTGATTTCATGGTTGTTGTTTGAATTGGATCCTAAGAGATGCATGGAATGGAGAGATGCTTCAATTGACAAGAGGGGTCAGAAAAGGCATGGAACAGTGTGATCCTATTATGTTCCTAGTCAGGCTTAAGGCCACTGAGTCTAATGGAATTTGCTCTAAGAAAAGAGTTTAGGGTTGAAGCCAAAACAACCTGGAAAGCTTGCCGTTGCTAACTTTTGGTGTGCCTTAGGATGAGGATGATGACAACATGCACCTGTTTAGGCATGTCATGAATGGAGCCAGGTGGAGGCAGGGGTCAGAGTAGATGGCCTGGGAAGCCCCTTCTGACTTACTATGTTTCTATGGTGGTGGTGGTGGTGGTGGTAATGGGGGGTATCCCCAAATGGAGGGAGGTGCACTGGTTAAACCTGGTCAACAGCACAAATCTGCTTTGTTTGTTCAAAATAAATCCAACTATCTTGAATGAGGGTTACTTCCAGATAAGACAGCATGGTTATGCACTCTGTTATATTTTAAGGAAGTTCTGAAGTTGTATTAACTAAATTAGATATTTCATTGTTGTAAGGCAGCTTTCCCTGACCTGGTGCCCCCCGCCCATTGTTCTGGCTGGGTATTCTGAGAGTTGAAGGCCAAAATGTCTGGAAGGCACCAAGTTGAGAAAGGGTGATTTAAATAGTATATTGAACTTGCATCACCTTCATTTTGCACTAATTGCTTTCAAGATTAAAATAAACTATTTCTTTCCCACTTTCTCTCTTCCTCTTCCAATTCATGTTTTCCCCTCTGCATTGCCTTTCTTGGTCTTTTAATGGGCAAAACAATCAAACAAAAAACAATTGTAAACAATGAATGAAGAGTGAAGTTATACACAGTGCCTATTTGGAATATCACCTTTATGTTCTGAGTAATCCACAGCTTCATGAGCTTCCACATGCGGTATTTTATTTAATAGTAAGAAATGTCTAGGCATTAAAGGATCCAAGACTGTTTAGTGAAAGGTTCTAAGCTGTTGTGTCTACCTGCTTTTTTTGGGGGGGGGGCGGGGGAGTGGGGAAATTGCCGTGACCAGAGTTCAGGGATATGTGAGCCAAGCGTTGTGTGCCAGCAGGGTTTGAGAACTGGAGCAAGGGAACCAAAGAAGTAAGTCAGCTGAAAGGGACAATCTCTCTGCTTAGCAGTATGTTCCCCTTGGTTTTAAGTGTTGAACTGACAGCTCTCTGTGCCCTCCACCTTTTCAACTCCCTTCCTCTATTCAGAAAATATACTAGCCTTGATGGCCTAGATGTACTTTTGGACTGATCCAGAAATCCAGTGAAGATAAGCAGGGAAGGGACAGAAAATGCATAGTATTTATACCTGGATTAATAACAGTGTTTGGAGTCATTTCATAAAAGATTGTGCTATCATTGACTACTAGTCATGACCCTTTATGGCCTCTAGAATCAGTGGAAGTCTGCATCTGTATTTCAGCTGCTTTGGCAACACAAGCCAGAGAGTACTAAATTTTATTAATGTCCTGTTCATCAGCTGCCCATAAGTGTTTACTTGGCCACTTGTAGGAAGGAGGGTGCTCATCTAGGGAGGAACTGCAGCTCAGTTTGAGAGTGCATTCAGAAGGTCCCTAACTCACTGTGAGTGACCAGTCATGTTATCTGAATCCAAGATGGCTTTTGCAGGGTGGCTTATTTTTCTGAACAAGTCACCCTCAGAACCTATGGCTTGTTTTACAGTTATTCTTGTACATGATGGTCTGTTGTGTTGTCCAGACATGGAATAATAATTTTATCATGGGTTGCAGTGATTGGCTAGAGAGATTTTCAACAAGAGCAGCAAACAGGACTGTGCCACTGACTTTTCACGGTCTTCCCAGTACCTGCCCTTCCAGTGGTGTCAAAATGGCACTTTGGAAGGACAGTAATTTTTTCCTGGATTTTTTTTCCTGGTGTCTCAGAAATCCCAGTTGGGTTGTAACTTATTATTGTCCGTCTTTCAGATGTGTGTGTGCTTAACTTTCTTGGTCAATTGTCTGAGGTGAGGGAATCAAAGTAGCAGTCAACTACAAGAGTGGAGGATCAGTATCTCCTGTTAGCGATGCAATGTGATCCTCTTGGTTTTAATTGCTGAACTGCCAATTCTCATCACCCTCTGCTGTTCTAACACTTCTAATCCTCCAGCTACTCCAGGAAGGGGAGAGGCTAGCTTCAGCTCCTGCATGTTTGTGTGAATGGCTGCTTTTGCTGTGGTAGTTTTTGTCGATTTGTTTGTTTTTTAAAAGGCCTTTAGCAGAGATGGAGTGACTTGAACCCCATGGGGTGGGCAAGGATAAATACTGCTGCTACTAGTGTCCCACATGCTCTAGCCTGTTCCACCACCTTTTGAGGGATTTTTAACCTGTCAGGATTATTTTTTGGACTGAGAAATAGATAGCAATTTAAAGACTAGGAAGTAAGTGGAGGGGAAATGTGTACACCTGTAATAACAGTGCAAGTACTCCTGGTGCCCCCATTAGTTCCCTGCCATTACAGTTGTGTCTGTTTCTGCTTTTTGTTTGTCAGGGACACTTGGTAAGCACAGCCATAAGGAACTCTGAGAAGGCGCTTAGGGTGGGCAGAGATTATAGGGACACCTCTTCCCTACTCCCTTTGGCAGCTGAAACAGACAAGAAAATTGACCAGGCAAGACAGCTGCAGTGTGTGCCTGTCCACTTGAGAAAACTGGACAAAGGAAATAATGAAAAAATATGAGTCCAAATGTACATGTCTGAGGCACCCCTCTACCCAGTGATCCCAGTTGTACTTTTTGAGACTCTGTAATAAAACTAAAAAGCAGCAACAAATGAAAAGGTGTAGTGATCAGAACAGGGAAAGAAAGACATGACAGGTTCTGCTGCAAAGGATGCTGGGATACATGCCAGAGTCAGCTGAGGCAGAAGGAGTGGGAGAAGCGTCCCGGTCAGTTGCGCTCCTGTCAAACATACTGTTCAGGGAATGGCCGGCCCCCCTGGATGATTTTCAGGGCGGTTTAGCATGATATGTGAAGATGCCCTGCATGAGACAAGTTTTAACTAGGTAGTGCTTTCATATGATTCAACAACTGCTCTTGTTATGTGCACAGGAAAATTTTATTTTGTCATCTCCCACTCATTTAAATTCCCGTAGGGTATAGTAGTGTTGTGGTGGATAGGGACAACCCCATGTGTGGATAAATTTGAATACTACAAGTGATTTTTTAAAACTACTGTAGATTAGACTGCAATAGTCAAAGTATTGGACTGGAGATCTGGGTTCTAGTCCCCATTTGGCCTGGGTGACTTTGGGCCAGTAACTCACTCTCAGCCTGACCTACTTTACAGGATTGTGAGGAGGGAAAATGGAGTGGAGGAAAACTATGTCATGCACCTTGGGTTCTTTGCAGTGTTATAGCTCTGTGCACACCTACCTGGGGGTAAGTTCTTTTCAACATAGCCGGGCTTACTTCTCAAGAAACATGGATAAGATTGTACTATTATTTTGTCACTTGTCAGGCAGCCTCTGGACTCTATCTGAAGGTTATATGTCTGTGCCTGAGTTGAGGTTGGGGCCAAATGTATCATTCTGTTCATCCAGATGTGTTACACTCACTGTTTACTGGGAAATTCTGCAGATGTGAAAAGGCTTCCTTGTTTGGCATGCAAGAGTAAGGTAGAATGAATCCTTTATATACAGCAGCAGCAAATCTTGCAAAAAGCTGCTCCTCCGACTTTCTTTGGCTTCACCATGGTGTGATCTTAAACTGATGTTTCTGACGAGGAGCATGGTCTGACTCAGAATGAACTCTTTTATAAGTCTGGTATTTTATATTTGCTCAAATTTTTGAGTTGAGTAGTTGGGAATGTCAGTACGAAGTACTCACATATGTAGTTAGCTCCATTTACTGTTTGGAGAAGATCAAGAATTGTGCTAACGGTGTCAGTTCTTGAACCAGTGTGGAAATTCATATTTCTTGTCTGCCACAGAGCCTATTGAGGACACAGTCCTATGCACAGTTAGACGTGCAGGGCTTTATTCTGTCCAAATATGCTTTGGATTGTGCTTTAAGTGACCTTGAGCTACTCACAGCCTCCTGACCAAGCCACTTTGCAGGATTGTTGTATAGCGAAAAAAAAAGGAATCCTGAGCATGCTGTCTTGAGAATTTTGGGGTCAAAATTAGAGTTCGATGCTTGCTTGCTTGCTTGCTTTGGTCCATTCATTTATTGCAGGGGTCCTCAAACTTAACAGGGGCCAGTTGAAAGGTGTCGGCGATGGGCGGAGGTCATGGGCCGGGCCGGGGGGGGGGGGCACACACACACGGCGGGGCAGGGGTGTGCGTGCGCAAACATCATTTTCTCCTAGCAAGTCCAAAATTATCTCCTTGGAAGCAAGCTGGTGCATTAAATAAGATTTGGCTTTTTCAGTACTACAGTGATACTTCTTTAACTTCTCCAGTTTGTGAGAAGGAGATTGGTTTGATGGTGTGCATGAAAGGAGAAACCAAATAACATCAAGCCCTAAAATTCCATCTGGAGCATTATGCAAGCTGTCTGGGGTTCTCCACCAGAATAAAGCAGAAATAAACTGACTGTGAAGCTCACCCACATTACACAGCCCAAACTGTCTTTCTTGCTGTCCTCACTCTACAAATCCCTTTGCTACCATTTTGCCACCCTGGTGAGTGAAAGTTTCACTTATACCCAGGGTGGTTGCACAACCACTGTTAATGTACAGAACTGGTGCGTCTGCATGGCAACGCATGAAGCTTACCTGATTCCTTTGGTGCACAGGAGTAGCCACAGACCAACCAGCTGCGCAAAGCCATGACATTCCCAGAAGGCTTTGTGTGCTGTAGTGTCTGAGGTCACTGATCTTTCTAGACCAACATGGGAGGTGTTTTGCCACAGTCTGGCACTATGGAATGTCAATATGGAACAGGGATAGGCAACCATTAAGGCCCATGGGCACATCTGGCACTTCAAGAATCATCCTGAGCGCTGCCACCATCCCAAGCACCACCACAATACTGCTTACTATGGGAGGCATGTCAAAAGACAGGCAGTGTGCCCAAATGGTTTGAATTCAAAACAGGTGTACTCAAGGGGCACCTGAGTCCAGCACACTTAGGCGTTTCTTTGAATGCACTGTTTTCAGCACCAGTAAAAGCCTGTATCACACCCATCCTAGCTGCCTGCAAGAAACAGTGTTAATTTAAAAAATGTAGGGAGGGAAGGGCGTTCTAGCAAGCTCCAAGTCAAGGGTCTCAGTACACTCCCAATATGGACAAACCATCTGTCTGTGCAGAGGGTACAGGAATGGGCATGCCATTTGTTCCATCTTGCAGTTGTTTCATAAAGATGTTATTCTTCAATTGCATTTTATAAGTCATTTAGGACACAATCTTGTCCATGTTTAGACAGAAAAGAGTCCTGCACTTTCCAGCATGGGAGTCCCAGGACTTTTCTGTCTAAACATCTACACAATTGTGTCCTTTGCAGTTTTCTATATTAGGCTGTTAATCACTGTATCTGCTTTCTGTTTCTTGGTAGAATTGAAATCCGAGCACTACATGGGGAGCATTAATTACCTGCTTTTCCACTGTGTAACTTCTGAATATAGCAAATAGGACAAACACACAAGAGAAAATCATGCTTTCTTACATGTTCACAATTAAATGTTGCATTTTCCCTGTTCTTAAAAAAAAAACTTGCTGAAAGAGTTGATGGGACATAGAAGCAAAACATCATCTCATCATCTAAAGAACCTGTAAATTACCACAAGTAGGGAATGTTGAGTGCACAATAAATGCTTCATGTTAAAAAAGCTATTACTAAGGAGTTTCTAAAGCTTTCATTCTGTTCTTTCCAAGTGTGTTCTAGTTCTTTTCCCAAATATTGTTCCAGTTCACACTTCACCTGTAAAAGGTTTCTGACCCATTTCAGTATCACTATTTCTTAGCTTATTCTGGAACAACTTCAGCTTCTCTATGGCTTTGTCAGACTCTGCTCACTTTTGCCTCTGTCATTTAACTAGAGATAGAGACCAATATTGGAAGAAATGGAGTATCCTTCATAGTCAGTAAAAGAGTAGGAAAAGCAGTACTGGGATACAGTCTCCAAAATGACAGAATGATCTCAGTTCGAATCCAAGGCAAACCATTCAGCATCACAATAGTCCAAGTCTATGCCCCAACCACTGGTGCTGAAGAGGATGAAGTTGACCGGTTCTATGAAGGCCTACAACACCTTCTAGAATTAACACCAAAAACGATGTCCTTATCATCATGGGGTATTGGAACGCTAAAGTAGGAAGCCAAAAGATAACTGGAATAACAGGCAAGTTTGGCCTTGGAGTGCAAAATGAAGCAGGGCACAGGCTGGTAGAATTTTGTCAAGAGAATACGATGGTCATAGCAAACACTCCTTTCCAACAACCCAAGAGATGACTCTACACATGGACATCACCAGAAGGTCAACACAGAAATCAGGCTGACTATGTGCTCTGCAGCCTAAGATGGAGAAGCTCTATACCGTCAGTAAAAACCAGACCAGGAGCTGACTGTGGCTCAGATCATGAGCTTCTTGTTGCAAAATTTAGGCTTAAATTGAAGAAAGTAGTGAAAAGCAGTAGGCCACTCAGGTATGACCTAAATCATATCCCTGATGAATATACAGTAGAGGTGACAAATAGATTTAAGGAATTAGATCTGATAGACAGAGTGCCTGAAGAACTATGGATGGAGGTTCGCAACATTGTACAAGAGGTAGCAACTAAAGCCATCCCAAAGAAAAAGAAATGCAAGAAAGCAAAATGGCAGTCTGAGGAAGCTTTAAAATAGCTGAGGAAAGAAGGGAAGTGAAAGGCAAGGGAGAAAGATATAAACAATTGAATGCAGAATTCCGGAGAACAGCGAGAAGAGATAAGAATGCCTTCTTAAATGAACAGTGCAAAGAAATAGAAGAAAACAGAATAGGGAGGACCAGAGATCTCTTCAAGAAGATAGGAGATATGAAGGGAACATTTCATGCATAGATGGGCATGATAAAGGACCAAAATGGCAGGGACCTAACAGGCAGAAGAGATTAAGAAGAGGTGGCAAGATTACACAGAAGAACTATACAAGAAAGAGCTTAACGTCCCTGATAACCACGATGGGGTGGTCACTGACCTCGAGCCAGACATCCTGGAATGTGAAGTCAAATGGGCCTTAGGAAGTCTGAGCAACAACAAAGCTAGTGGAGGTAACAGTATTCCAGCTGAGCTATTCAAAATCTTAAAAGACGATGCAGTAAAAGTGCTACACTCAATATGCCAGCAAACTTGGAAAACTCAACAGTGGCCACAGGATTGGAAAAGGTCAGTTTACATTCCGATCCCAAAGAAGGGCAATGCCAAAGAATGTTCCAACTACCGCACCATTGCACTCATATCACATACTAGCAAACTTATGCTCAAAATCCTACAAGCTAGGCTCCAGCAGTGTGTGGACCGAGAACTACCAGAAGTACAGGCAGGATTTCGAAGAGGGAGAGGAACTAGAGATCAAATTGTCAACATACGCTGGATCATGGAGAAAGCTAGGGAGTTCCAGAAAAGCATCTACTTCTGCTTCATTGACTATGCTAAAGCCTTTGATTGTGTGGATCACAACAAATTGTGGCAAGTTCTTAAAGAATGGGAGTACCAGACCATCTTATTTGTCTCTTAAGAAACCTACATGCGGGTCAAGAAGCAACAGTGAGAACTGACACGGTACCACTGATTGGTTCAAAATAGAGAAAGGAGTTCGGCAAGGCAGTATAACTTATATGCAGAGCACATCATGAGAAAGGTGGGGCTAGATGAATCACAAGTTGGAATTAAGATTGCTGGGAGAAATATCAACAACCTCAGATATGCAGATGATACCACTCTCATGGCAGAAAATGAAGAGGAACTAAAGAGCCTCTTGATGCGGGTGAAGGAGGAGAGCGCAAAAGTTGGCTTGAAACTCAACATTAAGAAAACTAAGATCATGGCATCCGGTCCTCTCACTTCCTGGCAAATAGATGGGGAAGAAATGGAGGTAGTGACAGATTTTATTTTCCTGGGCTCCAAGATCACCGCAGACGGGGACTGCAGCCAAGAACTTAAAAGACGCTTGCTCCTGGGGAGGAAAGCTATGGCAAATCTAGGCAGCATACTAAAAAGCAGAGACATCACCCTGCCAACAAAAGTGCACATAGTCAAGGCTATGGTTTTCCCAGTTGCAATGTATGGTTGTGAAAGCTGGACCATAAGGAAGGCTGAGCGCAAAAGGATTGAGGCCTTTGAATTGTGGTGCTGGAGGAGACTCCTGCGAGTCCCTTGGACCGCAAGGCGATCAAACCAGTCAGTCCTAGAGGAGATCAACCCTGACTGCTCTTTAGAAGGCCAGATACTGAAGATGAAACTCAAATACTTTGGCCACCTAATGAGAAGGAAGAACTCCCTGGAGAAGAGTCTAATGCTGGGAACAGCAGATGGCAAAAGAAGAAGGGGACGGCAGAGGATGAGGTGGCTGGATGGAGTCACTGAAGCAGTCGGCGTGAGCTGAAGTGGACTCTGGGGGAAGGTGAAGGACAGGAAGGCCTGGAGGAATGTTGTCCATGGGGTCGCGATGGGTCGGACACAACTTTGGGACTAACATCAACAACAACAAGAGACCAATAACTTTGTTTCTTCCAGGGTGCTGGAAATGGTTTGAAAGAGGACTCATGGCATACATAGTTGTCTCTGTTGTTGTAAAATGAGGCTATGTAGGTTTTCAGTGTTGTTTTCAAAACCTTTGAATATCTGTTCGTTGCGAGGCAACAGTGGAGAAAAGAAAGGGAAATTGAAGTCTCTGTTGCATTGTGGTGGTGCAAAAGTTTGAAGTTATCTGACATGAAATATGGCTTTTCCAGAATTGTAATGCATGAATGTGTTACAAAGCCAAACATGATGTTCCCTGAGAAGTTCTTTAGCCTAAAATGTGAAAGGAGATTCTGCACATGCACTAATTTATCTTCAATTTAAAAATGATACTGCAATATGATGGAGTGTAGGTATCCTTACTGGTCAATTTAGGACTCTCTCTCTCACACATACAAAATCATTTTCCTCTCCAAAAGATCCTCAATAATGCGTGGACTTGCTGCTTTGGTTTTAAATGGAACTGAACAGAGTCTGTGCATCACTGCTGTTAAGCCACATTGTCTGGCTTTGGCTTTGTAAATGAAACCATGTTATCCAAGACTCTGCTGTTTGTAAGGTTTTTCCCAATCTGCTACTGACATTTTAAAAGGAAATAAGTTAAACATGTGGAAATCCACACAAATGAACGTTTTAAATCAAAACAAAGCAAAGCATGGGCCGCAGCATTTCAAATCTCGTTTTGCTTTTTCTTAGAGTTGCATTTCACCCCAAGCCATCCCACGCACATGCATGCACAAATGCATTCATGACATTTTCCCTTCCTAACAACAGGAAAGGGAGGTGGTGTTTGGAGTCTGTAGTCCACAAAAGAAAGCCAGTTAGGCATCTTTCCAGGACTTAAGAGGAAAACAAATTATTTGATTTTTCCAGCATAGCAATAATTAGTTCTATCCCACCATGCAGTCAACATATAGTTGGGAAGTGGATGGTGGAGATGGGTGGTGACAATTCACTCTTGCCAGATAATCTAGCTCTCCATCTCCCTTTATGGAAACTGGGGCAGTCAGTTTCCCCACTCTTTCCCATAGTCGGGAGAAACTTTGTTGTGCCCCTCCTAGCCCAAGGGAACTGGGATTATATTAGGCAAATCAGCATGTAGGCACTGCGAGCACAAGCCAGCAGCAATTAGCAGAAAACATTATTCCAGTTTAATTGAAGTCCCACCAATAGAATGTGTATTGTAGGGTATAATTCAGTGCTTCACATCAGGAAGGAAGGAGCCTAATTGGCAAACCTGCTACAATACAATGGAAATCAGATTAACAGAATCCTGAGAGACCCAGTGTGAAAAGAACACGAACTGCCACATGACCATCTTAGAAACCAACCTGGTGCCTTCTAGATGCTTGGGGCTTGATTCCTTTCAGGCTTATCCAGCAATACCAATGGGTCAAAGCAATTTGAGGGTCCAGGTTGGGGAACACTGTCCCAGGATACTTTGATATACTTTGCTGTGTAAGCAAAATAAAAATGTGTTTATAAAGCAGAGGAGCATGTTGAACTAGGAGCTTTAAAGGAGCTTTAAAGCTGCTTTAAAGAACTAGGATATTAAGCTACTTTATAAACACATTTTTGAGCAGTCCTTTCCAACAAGTTTCTCTGATTTCAGAGTTTAGATTCCATGTCCCTTAATGTTGATATTTTGTTAAACTGTGAAACATTTGTTATGATCAACAAAAGGAAGGGTTGTACATTGAAGATATGACAAGTCAGGGGAAAGCGCAGGAGTTTTTCAGAGAAGATGCATTTGTCAGTGTTTCCCAGTCCACTCCAAACAGAATGTGCTCACAAAACTTAACGAAGGGCTCTTCATTCTGGCCAGTATCCATCTTTCCCATGGAGAACTTAAAAGTCCTCCAGTTGTATTAGTAGCAACTGTCATTTATTGCTATTATAAAAGGGACCAGCCAATTTTAGATATAATTCTTGTATTATATGGGATGCACTGTAAAGAATGTTTTGACATGAAGGATTTTGCCAGACTTTTTTAATTGATTGAACAGATTTGGCTATCTGATGGTTGAATGCAGCTGGCTCATTTATTAATAGTTTGCATTCTGTAAATGTATAAGCAATAATTCTTCAGTCTAGCATTTTTCATGTCAACACAGATATTTTTGGAAGTACTTGATTATTTGTGAATTTTATATGATATTTCTATGAAGAACAATCTTAATAACAGTTTTTGCTTGTATATTATTGTATTTTAGTGTTGCAATTGGATTTATGTTTTTATTTTGTTCAGTTTAACTATTTTACTTCTTTGGAGAGAAAATCTATTTATAAAAATGGATTTTTCCAGAAAATGAGCTTCATTGTTTGATGTTTTGGCCAAACTTCCACCAAGACAAATATATGCATTGAATAATTTGAAGTCTGAATTGCCAAAAATGGGCTTTTAATTTTTGCTGCTGCCATGGAGTCTTGCAAGGGACAATGAGAAAAATCTAAAAAGATGGGAGAGTTTGATAAAGCCTTGCTGATAAGGATTTCACTCAAACTTTCAATGGCTGATGGCTCAGGCATCAATTCCAATGGTGGTTGCAGTCAAGAAATTCAAAGAAGGCTGAGACTTGGAAGCAATGAAGGAACCATTGTATCTTTTTGGATAGGCTTGCTGAGTTGGGGTTTGGAGGCAGTGCTTTGCAGTGGTTCCACTCCTTAGCCAGCTGATTCCAGAAGGTGATGCTGGGGGATTATGACTCTGCATCATGGCAGCTAGGCCATGGAGTCCTGCAAGGTTCCATTTTATCCCATGCTGTTTAACATCTACATGAAACCACTGGGGGAGGTCATTCGGAGGTTTGGGCTGAGAAGTCATCAGTACACTGATGACACCCAGTTCTACCTCGCCTTTACATCTAATCCAGATGAGGCAGTGTCTGGCCAGTGTGAGGAGCTGGATGAGGGTCAATAAATTGAGACGTAAACCAGATAAGATGGAGGTCCTGTTGGTGGGTGGCTCAGCTTTCTAAGTAAGTGATTTTTGCCCTGTTCTAGACAGGGTTGCACCTTCCCAAGGGACAGAGTGCGTAGTTTGGGAATTCTCCTCGACCCAGAGTTATCCTTGGAATTCCAGTTGACTGCTGTGGCAAGGAGTGCTTTCCACCAGCTTTGACTGGTCTATCAACTATGTCCTTACTTAGAAGAGCAGAGCCTAGCAACAGTGAACCATGCTCTGGTAACATTTGACTATTGTAATGCTCTCTATGTGGGGCTGCCCTTGAAGATGGTCTGAATACTTCAGTTGGTTCAGAACAGAGCAGCCAGGCTTTTGATGAGAACCAATAAATACGTTCGTAAAACACCGGTTCTGTATCATCTGCACTGGTTACCAATTGAAGTTTGACCCCAATTTAAGGTGCTGATGGAGTATAAAGCCCTAAATGGTTTAGGGCCTGAGTAGCTGGAGGAGTGTCTCCTTCTGTATATAGCTGCCCATCCCATAATATCCTTGTCTGAGGTCCTTCTTTGGGAGCCCTCTTAAAGGTAATCAGAAGAGTGGGTACTTGGAGAAGGGCCTTTTCTGTGGTAGCACCCTGGCTGTGGAACTTGCTCTCCATAGAGGTGTGCCTGATACCAATGCTTTATTTGTTTCAGCACCAGGCCAAAACATGTTTATTTTAGATGTATTTTAAGGATTAACTGTGGTTTTAATATTGGTTTTATTAGATATTTATATTCTACTTCTATGTGCTGCTACCATACTGATTTGTATTATCATCCTGAGACTTTTGTAAAGGAGGGGGTAGAAATGCCCCAATTTAAAAAATAATAATAAGGAACTAGAAAAGATAAAGTGTAAGGTTGTTTCCCTGGAGACCAAGGCCAAGATCATCTATGGTGCTATATTCCCGATCACTATGGTGTGAAAGATGGACAGTGAAGAAAGCTGACAGCAAAACAAATGATAGAATTGAAACATGGTGCTGGAGGAGAGCCTTGCATACCCTGAACTGACAGAAGCTGAAGAAGATCCTAGGGCAAACCAAGCTAGAACTTTCTCTAGAAGCAGAAATGACAGAACTGAGGCTGTCATACTGTGGGCACATCATGAGAAGGCAAAACTCCCTGGAGAAGACAATCGTGCTAAGAAAAATTGAGGGAAGAAAAAGAGGAAGATCAACTATGAGATGGAATGATTTGATAAAGCAAGCCATAGCCTTGAATTTACAAGAGCTGAGCAGGGATATCATGGATAGGACATGGGGGGGGGGTGGTCAGTCATTGGGTCACCATAAGTCAGAGATGAATCGGTCACACACAACAACAACAGCAACAGTGAAAATATTAGTTTAGAGACTCTTCTGGGATCATGAAGTGTAGTTCCAACAGGGCAATCAAAACTTTTCAAGGACAAGAGAAAGGAAAGAAAAACATTCACTTCACACGCGGATGACACGTCGTATGAGTACAGGCACATTTCTATGAAGAATTCCTGCTGATATTGCACAGCATGATATAGTACAAGGGACATCGACAACTGTAGCTTCTGCAAGTGGAGTATTGGTGAAAACAATTGCATTATTAGAGCCAAGAGCTGCTGCAGACTGTACTACTGCTTCGATGCCGCCATGGACATTTTCTGCAGGGAACTGAAACACAGCATATCACCCACCGAGTCAGTGGAGATATACTGTACATTCCTGAACCAACTGAACAGAGGATCTGTAATTACATTAATAGGTGACCAACCAGTCTGTGGGTTTGATTTTAGCAAAATTTGTGGAAGGATAACGGTGTATGAGGCTGCACTTCTAAACATGTTTACCTGAAGAAATCCCTGTATAATGAATGGAACTTGCTTCTAAGTAAATAAGTTTGCATGCAGTCCCTAGCATGTCCAAATTATACCAAATGTTCAAGCCTTCCCTGTTTCTCTTCAGTTTACCCCAGTATACATCACTCTTAAACATCATCCTGTATTGGTTGAAAACTATTTTAGCTCATGAGTTGACCAGTGCCACAATTCCCATCAAGAATGGGAAGCAATAGTCTTCTTAGATGTTGCTGGACTACAACACCTATCTTTTCTGGTCGTGTTGGCTGGGGCTGATGAAAACTGGAGTGCAACAGCATCTTGAGGGCCACAAGTTCACAATCCCTGCTTTATGTGGAGTCTTCCCAACTGGCAGCTAGTGGCCATCACATAGAAGCAATTGAAATGCATTTGGAACACATAAATCCCCAGCTTTCTCATATCAGCTTTATATTAGGTCAGGTTCATAAATTAAGAATGCAAGTGCTGTAATTCTTTAATTAAGATAAATGTTCTTTGAGATTAATATGGGAACTTGCTCTTAAGTGTTGTTCTTGGTGATGGTTCCAGATGACAATATAAATGATAAATCAGCATGTACAGTGTGTGTTTAGGAATTCAGAGGGAATTGCTTTTATATCAATCATAAAAGAGGTAGGAGTGCTTTGAAGTAACACTGAGATGCCTTTCCCAGGATCACCATGGAGTTATTTGTTTATTTAAAACTTTTATATCCCGTCCACTACTTGGCCATCTCAGGATGGCTTACAACAAAGAACAGTAAAATAGCAAAACAACACAGCATCCAGCAATGACAATAAAAAGCCCCAATTAAAACAAACTAAACATTAAGATAGTGGAAAAATAAAAAGGTTTTCACTGATGCCAAAAAGAATAAAGTGTCAGTGCAAGGCAAACCTCTCTGGGAGTGTATTCCATAGATGGTGGCACCACCGCAGAGAAGGCCCTTTGGGTAGCCACTCTCCTAATCTCCTTCAAGGAGGGCTTCCGGAGCAGGACTTCTGCCTCAGATCCCAAGGGGCAGGAAGGCACATAGGGAAGAAGGTGCTCCTTCAAGTACCCCAGACCCAAGTTGTTTGGGGCTTTATAGGTCGTCACCAGTACTTTAAATTGGGCCAGGACTTCAATTGGCAGCCACTGTAATTGATAGAGGGCCAGTGTTATATGTGAGTACCTGCTCTTAATATCCTGGCAGCTGTATTCTGGACCAGCTGAAGTATCTGGACAATCTTCAAGGGCAGACCCACATAGAGCACTTCACAGTAATCTATTTGGGAAGTTACTAGAGCATGGGTCATCATTGCTAGGCATTTACCACTTTAATTCCAGGTAACTGCATAATAGTATTTCTAACTGAATTGGCAGTGTTGCCTGCAAGAAACCAAAATGTTGTGTGTTGTGTGAGGTTGCCACATCCTTTGCAAAATGCACCACAAAGACTGTTGTGGACTTGTACCCTGGTTTGTGAGTAGTTTCCCACCTTACTCCTCCTTCATTATAGAGTGAGTTTCCCCTGTGTTAGAAATAAGCCTAAAGAAGGACCTACAAGCTGGGAGAAAAAATAAACTCGCATTACAGGAAGAAGTGCAGGTCTTTATCATTCAGCTGCTTGGCTTTTACAGAATGACTCTTCTAAGACAGTTTGTTTTGGGGCCCAATTCAGTGTTCTGGTTTTAACCTCTAAGGCCCTAAATGGCTTGAAAAATGGATACTGAAATTGCTTTTCTGAATACATTCCTCCCTGCTTGCTTCATTCATCATCTAAGGCTATGCCTCAGATTTGTCAGCTATCTCAAATTTGGCAGATAACAACAAATAGGAGGCCTTTTTTGATGGTGGCACCCATCCAGTAAAATGCCGTTATAGATGAGATTTGCTAAGCTCTGGCCAAAACGCGTTTAAGAAGTTCTTCTGCTGAAAAACATTTGTTCCTTTTTATAGGTCTGCTAAGGCAGTTTTCTTTCTTAAAACAAAAAAAGTCTTTGCCTGGCAATGAAATGTGTACAAGGAAGGCACCTGGAGCATACCTCTGGGGAGCCAGTCCCACAGATGTGGTGCTGCAGCTGAAAAGGCCCTGCACCAGGTGGCCGCCTTCCTAACATTCGTTAAAGGCAGCTCTGGAAGCAGGACCTCTGATGAAGATTTTAGTGTCTGGATAGGCTTATATGAATGGAGATGTTCCTTTTGATATTTAGGTCCTAAACCTTTTAGAGCTTTATACCTTAAAACGAGCACCTTGAAGCCAGTGCAACTGATAGAGGACTGGTCATTCATATTTATTGCTAGTAGTCCTTGTTAGCAATCTGGCTCCTCTGTTTTGCAACAATTGAAGTTTCTGACCATTTTCAAAGGCAGACCCTCATAAAGCTCATTATGGTAGTCCAACCAGGATTATTATTCCAGGATGGTGGAGCAGCTCTAAGTTTTGAGCATCGTTGGATGTGCATGCTTTCACTTAGAAAAAATAACACAAACACACAAACATTTCTTAGAATTCTCTCCTAGAAAGTTTACAGCCCGTTATCAGTGGCTTTTAAAAGCACTTGGTGCACCACAGCAGCAGTTGACATGGTCAAGCAGTGTGTTTGGACTGTATCAGTGCAGGTGGGATCTGTCATGATTGAATGCTTCCTCACGGTACACGTACAGGTACAGAAACTGTACAAAGGAAGCAAAATGACAAAAGGAAGAATTCTAGTCTTCTCCTTCTCACATTCTAATTTTCTCTGTGAATGTTTGTTGTGGAGGATGATTCAGTCATTTAACTCCCTTCCTCATCAGTTTGAAGTGGTACAGTCTAGCGTACTCTTGCCTAAGCTGGTGCGCCAATATGTTTTGGGCAGCAGCTCCAAGCAGCCTCATCTGGCACAATCAGTGGTCTGGAATGCTGGAAGTTTGCTAAAGCATCTGAAGGGCATCAGCTTGGTTCAGACAAAAGGGCACTTCTCGTCATTTGCGTACAAGAATTAGGCCTTGATTGTGCCGCACGCCTGCCATATTGTATCAGATCATAGTGCTTGGTTCTCTGCCCATCCCGTGTAAGACCAAAATTTTCCACTTCACTGAGTCAGGATCTGTTCCGAAACAGCAGTCCTGAAGTCATTTCAGGCATCGGGCCAAATCTTTAAGAGGTGATGGCTTTGCGAATCATTTGGAACAGCTTGCAACTATGTGAGTGTCGTGGCATGAGAGGAGATGAACAGTTGATGTTGTAACTGCTTTTTGAAATCAACTGTCTGTCAGCATGCCTCCTGAGCATAGTTCTGTTCCTGGCATTTTGTTTTTGTGCAGTTTCCATCATTTTCCCTAGTCTTCCCAGAACAATTCTGACCTACTTTGAGGGGAGGTTGGCTTTTGCTACTGCAGTCAAACCCATTGTTGTTCTGAAGCCTCACACCCTAGTGTAATTCCCATGGGTTGCCACTGGGCAGTAGATTAATGAATTCATTTCCCTCATATCCTGGAATGCCGGCCATCTGGTCTTCTTGAAGTTTGATGCAGTCTTTAATCTCCCCGGGAAAAAATCTTTAATACTTCCTTGCAGTCCCTAACATTTTTCTTTATTTATGCCGATGAGAGCATTTTAGAGTTAGAAAAACACATGACTCAAAGATGAGTGCATTTTAATATCTGTATTTGAAATAATTTCCTCCCCTCATTTTATTTTCATCCATCCAAGTTGCCTGCCCATTATCCTGTTTCCCCTTAATTTGTTTAGGAAACACTGCATTTGCTGGTTCTTCTCTTCGCTCACTGGAGGAATGAAGCTCTCTTGGTGCAAATTCATGGAAATTAAGGGCTGGCAAGGGTGGGGCTGTTCACATCCACAAAAGAAAACTGCCATTATTCAGTGTGGTCCATCCGGAAGACAAAATTGTGAGACTTGAAAAGGGAAAATTTATTGTTTCATTTCATCTTCCACACAACCAGTCCCAAGGCTTGAGTCTGATGCCTTTCTTAATAGCAGCTCGGGATGTCATGGGAGGACACTGTTGGAATCTGAAGCTGGACAAAGTGGCAAGGCTGTTTTTCTGGAATAGAAATGAAACCGCATACTGCTTGCATGTGTCTCTTCCATGCGTTTCCTCGGATAGTGGACTATGGGTTTTGCATTCCTCATACCGCTGAAAGCAGAGCTGAGCATGTGCTGAGGACCCAAACCTAGGGGAGGCCTGCTGATTGGCAGGCGTCCCCTCGATGGGCCCTTCCTCTTCACCACTGTGACCTGCTTGTTCACCTGTCACGCTTTCTGACTCAGACAATGGTGGTGGTAAGGAGGATCAGCAGATGCCCAGAAAAACTTGTTCACTGCCTCTACCCATCCAGCAAGTGGGAACAATGATGGGAAAGAAGCTGAGGAACAGTAGCAACTAGTAACGTTGTTAGAGGAAAGGTAGATTTATTCTGGGAGGGAGCCCAGAGAGGGAGTTTTGCACAAAGACACTTAAGCACGGCTCAGGCGCCGCACACATGCATGGTCAGGATCAGCTGGCCTTCTGGTCCCTAGGGATTCATGTACCTCTTCTCTTCCTTGCAGCAGCTGCTCAGCATTCCCCCTCCCCCACTTTATCCTCTGTGTCTGAAACCAGTGTCCCTTAGCCATATTCCTGGTTTGATGCTCTTCTTCATACACAGCTGGATGGAAGTAAGTTGGTCTGACTGCTGGTAGTCCCAAATCATGATTAGTCAAAGCCTCCTTCATTTCAGTGGCTCTACTCTATACAGGACTAATATTGGATACTACTCACTGAATTAAAACATCTGCCACGCTTCTGTTATTGCATTTGTGATGAGCTGCAGATGGGCTTCAGTTTGCCTTGCATATAACAACTGTTTTTATAAAATAACCTCTTTAAATTCATTCAGTCCAAGGGCTGCAGTCAATTTTGGAGAAGCTCTTGCGGGGCTGAAAGTAAAAGGGGTGATGCGAACAGCAAAGAGGGCAGGGCAAAATACTAAAAACAGTAGGATATTTTATCTTAAAGTTTTTCCTGCCAGTAGCAAAGCCTTAGGAGAGGCTTTTCAATCTTTTAAAAAGATGGGGGCGGTGGAGGAAAACAAAAGCTGGCAGACCACTAAAAGTTTGATTTGCCACATGAGTTTGAGGTTCAACACCTCCACTTTCAACTAATATGGATATTGGCAATTGATTTTTTTTAATTTATATCCTGCCTTTTTCCTACAAAGGGCTCAAGGTAGCTTACATCTCCTCCTCCATCTTATCCCCACAACCACAACCCTGTGAGGTAGGTTGGGCTGAGTGTCTGTGACTGGCCGAAAGTCACCCAGTTGGCTCCGTGGCTGAGCGGGGACTAGAACCCAGGTCGCCTGAGTCCCAGTCCCATGCTCTTAACCACTACACCACACTGGCTCTCCTACACCACACTGACTCTCCAGAATTTGAACTTTTTTGACAGGTGGTTGGAAAAAGCCATAGGAAGAAGCTGCTGCTGCACATAAAAGTATTTTGTGCAGGCCAAAAGAATGATACAGCAAAGATGAATATGCTGTTTCTTTGCCATCTTCACCTAGAATTCTGCTATGGCTGATTAATCATAAAACATCTTACTCTGTTGTGACTAGGAATGCTCCTGCAGTAGATGAATTTAAGGATAGATAGGAGGAAAATATAGCAAAGGAAGCATAGACATGTGAGCACCCATTCCTGATTGTGCTAACATTCCTTACTGGCATTTAGTTATTTTAAGTCTGTATTTAAGAATTCCCAGTTCAAAAGAAAACAGCAAGAGAGACTGAGGAGCTGAGGTGTTTGGAAACAAAGGTCATTCTGCAGAAAACTCTTGTCATCTTGTCATAACATTTGGCAGACACCATAAAGAATGTTGTTCTGCATTTAGAGAGAGAAAATGTTAGGCTTCTTTAACAGATTGGCACCATACCTCTGATTCTGACCTTAATTTTCCACTTCTAGCAGACATATAGGGGCAAGGGATGGACCCACCACCAAGGAAGCCCACCCTCCTTTATCTTAGTGATCTGTAAAGCTGCCTGATGGCACATAAAGAGTATCAGGGGCTCAAAAGCTAGCATTGCATGCTTCCTGGTTCCCTGAACTATGAGAAGTTCCCAAAGCCGTGCCTGCTCCCCAAAGATGGATTCTGGTTTCCTTTAAAAAAGAGAGCATTGGAAATGTATAGCATTGTTATAACATTTGCTGTATTTACAAGTAAATAAAGCTTCTACCCAGCAATAGACCTCCTGTAAGAGAGAGCTTCAGATGTAGGACTGTATAGAAATGGAATATAAACCATCATCATCAAGAACCTGCCCCACTTCCATCTTTCCACTTCCAACCTCTCTCTGCCTGTTCATTCTTCAGTCTCATCCTTTTGTTCCTTTATACCAGGGATGAAGAATCCTTGCTCTGCCAGATGATGCTGTACTACAGCTCCCATCATCCTGACTGCTAGTGAGTCTGATAGGAGGTGAAGTCAGACAATAAGATCCCAACTCTGTGGCTGCCCAGTAGACATAACACTCATCTTTTCTTCCTTGGGTTTGGTACTTTTTAAGCTGTAAGCCTGTGGACAAGGACCCTCTCTAATTGATGATTTGTAAACTATTCGGGGAGCTTTTTTTTTAACCAAATAAAAATACCTCTGAGGGTACAATCTAATGCATGTTTAGAAAGAAAAAAGCCTCATTACCCAGAGAATTCCCCAACCATTCTGGCTGTGAGTTGTAGAACTTTTTTCTGCCTAAATATGCATAGAATTTCACCAGAAATACATAAGCCAAATAACACCAAATTAAACAATAGCTCAAATCCTGCAGATGTATGTAATGCAGTCCTGGAATTGCTGAAGGCAGCTCATGCTGTCCATTGTGAAACTGAATGTCAGTTCCTGAACTGAGGAGGCCAAACTGAATACGGGAATTAACTTTGCAAAACATTGCAGAGGTGCATTTCATGAATTTTAGATTGGTTGTGTTAGAAAATAACACTACTCTGTTTTTCATTATCTTGGTTTAAAATATTTCAGTTAAGGAGAGGTTTAATGGAATAAGAACATGATCCTTTGAAAGGGATAGGTGGCTCTTTCTGTTGTTTTGCAGTTTGCTTTCCTTTGGAAAAGTTAAATGCAGGTGATGGTACATCATGACCTTTCCAGTCAGACACTTTGTTTATATCTGCACTCAGCCTGGATTTTTGCACATCTTAATAGGAGCAAGCACTACTGCATGATTAGAAGAAGGCCTAGATTTCACTAATAGCCCTGGAATTACCAAGAGTTTCAGAACTGGGGATATGAATATTCTAGAAGTAATCTTGAATTTCACAAGCAAGTGAATGTAAAACTTCAGCTTAAAAAAAGGAGCAGAGAGAGATCTCAGTGTGATGCTAGAGATATTATTATCAAGATTAGACTATTAGTTATGTAGTGAGATCAAAGGAATCGGAAATGCCATTTGCAGGCAGGGTCCTTACAGCCTGCAAACTATGGCTCTTTTATTTGATTTATCGTAGTGGCGTGCTTACCATTTTTCTCTGGGTACCAGATGTAGATACTGGTGGCATTCACACAACAGAACAAGCAAGCCTCTGTGGTTGCCATGGTTCACAGGTGTTGTTTTTTTCCCCCATGATTTACCTGACTAATTATCAAGTGGTTTCTACTTTAACATGGTATCCATTTCCCTTGCTCAGCCCTCCCACTGTAGACATGTATTAAATAAGCCACTTGATAATTTGTCTGAAATTTAATCCCAAGGTAAATCAGTCCCTGTTTTTGTCCCCTGCCCCTTCCTTATTGGTCCACACATAGATGCTGGATAGCTGGAGCAACTCCCGAAGTTGCTGCTGTTTCCAGAGGAGTCTGCGATAATTGCATACCAGGACTTTGGAGACCACAATTCTGGGTCCGTACAATACAGTGAACCATGGTCGGACACCAGAGAACAAGAACAAACCATTATTTGTTTTGGGGTTTTCAAAGACCAAACTTGCCATGTTGAAATACCTTGACTGGGTTGAGACAATATGACAGACCAAAAATGCTAAAAAACCATCATGCCATGTTGTGTTATCTGAAGTCAACCACTGGCAGAATTGTAAGAGAAGGCAAGGGAAAGCAGTAAATAAGTCATTCTTTTATAACATATGACCCCTAAGATGCTGTTAGAGCTGACCAAGCAAGAGTCTCTCTGTTTGGCACTGGCAACTAGGTTAAGTTGATGGGATTCATACATAGTCAATTTTATAATGAAGCAAGTCTCGTTAAGGCAAGTTGGGCAAGTGAAAATAGTGTTCACATTCTAAGGAGCAGGCAAGGAATGGAAGAGGCTAATAGTTTGAGGAGGCCAATCAGTGTCTATGGGAACAGACAAAATGCCCAGGGTTGAGGAGCATTTGATGCATTCCTTATAAGCCTTCCTGCTAACCATAAAGCCTGTCTGTGGCCCTGTCACTACCCTGAGAGAATGTGCAGCCCCACTGAAAGATGGGAAATATTAATGCTACCAAAGTTCTTCCAACTGGATGGCTAACATATCCACCTGGACCAGTTGGGACAAATGATAATACGAAGGTTATTTGTGGTGGCCTCATCAAATAGAAGATACACTAGACAAGTGTGGTAAAGTGGTTAGAGCAGATAGGGCTAATCCAGGTTCTGGTCTCCATTGAGCCATGAAGCTCACTGGGTGACTTTGGGCCAGTCACATACTCTCAGCATAACCTACACTCTAGGGTTGTTGTACTGAAGATAAAATGAAGAGGAGAACTTTGTAACCATATTGGCTTCCTTGTAAGAGGAAGAAAGGCCAGGTACGAATGCAGTGTCATCTTCATTATCGTATTCCTGAATGAATAGGGAGGATCCTTAACAATTTTATACCTTCCCTTTTGCTGTCTTTCAGAACAATGATTCCGGTCACAGAATTCCGCCAGTTCTCTGAGCAGCAGCCAGCTTTCCGGGTGTTGAAGCCATGGTGGGATGTATTTACAGACTATCTTTCCGTTGCCATGTTGATGATTGGAGTGTTTGGTTGCACTTTACAGGTAGGTAAGCAGGAATGCAATCCAGACACACTCACTTTAGGTAGGACTGGGAAATACTTCGTATTCCAATGTGTACACAGAAAGGTTTTGTCAGGTAGATGATAGAATGTTTACCTCTAGCCCTGTTTAAATTACAGTTGCAAGAGATAATTTCCTTGGTAGAAGGCTTTAGTCCATTTGTGGCCAACCTTTTCAGCAATCTACAGCAAGTCATGTTCCGAAGAACGACAGGGTGCCTCTGTACAGGACACATGCAGGCAGGAGCTTTCTCCTGTATTAGCAGGAGTTCCAGACATCCCTATCCCTTCATGTTGAAAGAACCCATGGGAGGGATAGTGTGGAAGCTGGCCCCACCATCTGCTGTGGATGTGCCCCTCCTTCAGTCCACGCAGTGGAGCACATTGAAAGAGCTCAGTGTTACATTCTGCCCCAGTCAGAATCCCCTACCCAACCCAATATTGCATGGAGGAATTCCACATGATAGTACGAAAATGGAGACTTTTTTACAACACAGAGGAAGAACATGGGAGGCATTGGTGATAAGGGATGTGCTGAGGCTAGTCCCTTAGTACCCTTTGAGTTCATGCATTTTTTTTGCTATACAATAAGAGTTGTCCAAGCTCCTCTGGTATGTGGAGCTGATGCTTTGTCTATAATCTCTTGAAAATAGGAGGAGGCCAAGATAGGCTCCAGGCTTCCACAAAACCACTTATGCTACCCATGCTGTAGATGAACCATCCCTATAGATTTCAAGTACAAACACTGCTGTATCGAATGTTGCATTTCTTTCCATTGTCAAATATTGTGGTCTAAATCCTAGTGTATGTATAGATCGATAAAGTTCAGCTTTTTAAATTTTCTTTTTAAGATCTTGGAGGTTGCAAACACAATGAAATAAATATGTAGGTATGCTAGAAACAGATAAAAGGAATAGTGCTTAAAAAAAACCCCAAAGCATTGTTGTTCACAGTTGTCTTTGCCCCAAACTCTAAAATTTATATTGCTTAAAAGAGGTTACAGTGCTTCTGAAATCTACATAACCTCCAGATGTTAGCTTTCTCATCAAGTGAAAGGGGAATGTGGAATGATAAATACATTCAGGTCATTGCTTTTAGCCTGATGCATTTTTCCATTTGATAAATTTTGACAAAGACAAGAAAAAGATAAGTTCTAGTGTTCAGAACATTCATAAATCCTTGGATTATTGGGAGGAAAACATATATGGGTATTAATCTGCATTGCAGTGACAGTAGTGCAGGGGGCTTCCCTCCACTACTGCAGGGGCTGCACGCCATTCTTTAAGCAACCCATAACAAGCAGAAGCACTCATTTTTACAGTGAGGCAAGTCAGTGGAGCTCACAGAAGGGAATTCTGATGACCTGCTGCAATCCAGAAACAAGCATTTCTGCTCATGTACTAGGTTCTTGTCCAATGTGCTGACTACCCGGGACACATGTCATTGATCCCATTGGTGCAACACTGTCTGTGAGAATATACTGCTATATGGTTGCTTTTCCCCATTGGGCAGTCTCTGGTTTTGGTTTTGGTTTTAAATGTGTGTGTTTGCTTTATCCCTCTGTTTTGACTTGAAATGGCATCAAAGTGTTTCTTCTATGTAATGTCCCAATAATTAATTAATGGTCTTCAAAGGCCTAAAACTGGGTACACTCTTTTTAGGACTTGCTGATGAATAACTCTTATCACTTCCCCAAAGAAGTGGCAACAGTTTAGCAACAAGTTGTCAAGACTAGTTAGGACAGTCAATACAAAACTATAAATTTGTGCAAGGGGAATTCACAGAGCATCCTGTTGAGCTAGAAGTTTGAGGAAGTCCTTTTAGAAACAGGAGAACTTGTCACTGTGGTACACCGAAGGGAGACATTCTGATGAGCAGTGTGGTACATTTCTGAATTCTGAAGAAGACTGTACTGCTGCTCTCTGAAATTTTACATATAGAAGAAACAAATGGTGCAGACCATCCATGCTGCTTGTGTGTGCAAATAAGTACATGTAGATGCGCAAGAATCTGTAGGTGCTTGAGTAGGTATACCCAAGGAAGGCTCAAAGGTATACACTCCAGCATATATCTTCCTACAGAGGTCTAACTAGTAAAGTTTATAGCTGGATTTTTTAAAAACCAACCCCAACCCATCACGACCCCATGGACAACATTCCTCCAGGCCTTCCTGTCCTCCACCATCCCCTGGAGTCCACTTAAGCTCACGCCGGCTGCTTCAGTGACTCCATCTAGCCACCTCATTCTCTGCCATCCCCTCCTTCTTTTGCCATCTATTGTTCCCAGCATCAGGCTCTTCTCCAGGAAATCCTTCCTTCTCATTAGGTGGCCCAAGTATTTGAGTTTCATCTTCAGTATCTGGCCTTCTAAAGAGCAGCCAGGGTTGATCTCCTCTAGGACTGACCGGTTTGATCGCCTTGCTGTCCAAGGGACTCGCAGTCTCCTCCAGCACCACAATCCAAAGGCCTCAATTCTTCGGTGCTCAGCCTTCCTTATGGTCCAACTTTCACAGCCATACATTGCAATGGGGAAAACCATTGCCTTGACTATACGCACTTTTGTTGATCCATGAAAGGAAGGAAAATACTAGCATGCATTTAAGAAGGTTTAGGGAGAATCTGACTGTTCTGTTGAGAACATTTGTCAGGCCAGAGTGGAAACTCTGGTACGGAAATGCAGGTATGTGCCTACTGTACTGCATAAGAAGCTAGTGCTGGTGAATTTTGGGTGCGGAATTCTGGTTGTGGGTCTCAGGTGCCTTACTTGTGCTCCATCAATGGGCCAGAAAAAGGAGGAGGAGTTTGCTTGCTTCTTGCTGTGGAGAGTCAGACAACACTAATCCTGCATCTATAACCCCAGGTGACGCTAAGGGTCAGCAGAGTTCCACCTGGTTTTATACAGCTACCGACTCCAGCCTGCCTCTCTGTCTGAGGGCTTTGCATCGCTGGCAGAGACTGGGCTTCTGTGAATTGTCCATTTGGGGCTTGAACAGCCTGCCTGTTTACTGGCTCTATTACAGGCCTGACTCAGAATGCTCTAAGGGTTCCCTCTACTCCCAATTGTGGTAGTCGCGCATGTACAGCATGCCTTTTAATAGCCATTATGAGCTCAGTTTGTCACATGGATATATTCAAAAGTCATTTCATCGAGGGCAGTGAACCAACAACCTTTTGGCTTTTGGCTTCAAGAGGCACTCTAAGGATGTGCAAATGAGTGAAGCTCAGGGAAATGTCATGCGAGCATGGACATATTTGCATTCTGTCCTGCTGCTGATTCGTAGATGGCAGGCTGTGTCCTTCCACTGAAGCAACCCCATTTTTTCTGCTGGCATGAATCTGTGATCACTCAAGTAATGCCAGTAGCCGAGATCTATGCATCATCTGAAATGACATGTTTATTGATAATAACACTAAGTATTCAATTTGGAGTGAGGAATCCTGGAAAGTATTTGGTTCTGTGTTAGTCATAGTAAATTTGAAAGTGCTTGGTGGCCTCAAGCACTCTGTAATAGTACATTATAGGTACATTTTAAGTTTAAAACTGCTGAGAGGCACCCCTCATTGTAGTAGAGAATAAAGTCTTTCTTTTCCATCAAAGCGGTGAACTGTTAGCACTGACACGAATAGCTTCCTTGCGGTGTATCTCCCTTGTGGATTGGTGGGAAGTAGCTTCTCGCCATTGTGTGTATCCATTTTTCCTTGGCATGCTTGTCCCCTTTGTCTTGGGCAAAGTAGCCTGCAAAGAGTACTGAGCAGTCAACCTGTGTGGCCACTTACTGTTTGGTTACCTCCAGCAGTAGAACAATAATGGTGATGACGGGGCTCTTAAAAGTTCTTAGTTTGGCATAGAGGTTTCTTTGGAATCAGGCAATGGAGTTCTACTGACAAAGCTAAGCCAGTGCGTTCCCACTGGTTGCCTGGATTAGAAACTTCCTGGGAACCCAACATAACCTGCCCCAAGCTTCTCTTGAAGGAAGCACAGGATATAAGTGTCATAAATAAATGTAAATACGGCAATATGGCTAGGTAGGCAACTGTAGCATTTTTGACTCACAAGAAGGCAGCAATGCAGAGATTGCATCCAATTGCTAAGCAACTGTAGGACATCCTCAGTCTGCATTTTTCTTCCAGCCTATCAAAATTCCTGCCAGAGCCAGTGTGGTGTAGTGGTTAAGAGCATGGGACTGGGACTCAGACGATCTGGATTTGAGTCCCCGCTCAGCCATGGAGCCAACTGGTGACTCTGGGCCAGTCACAGACTCTCAGCCCAACTTACCTCACAGGGTTGTTGTTGTGGGGATAAGATGGAGGAGAAGATGTAAGCTGCCTTGAGCCCTTTGTAGGAAAAAGGCAGGATATAAATCGATAAATTAATAAATAAATCCCCACAACACAGCTGCAACAGGTAGCTGGATGCAGAACACAACAGCAGAGCAGAAACAGACAGGTCTGGAGTTTCATTTCTGGTGCAATCCTGTGCATGTTTTGGCAGAAATGGTCTACAGTTCAGAATGCCCCTGCTAGGCATGGTTCCCTATATCATGATTTTCAACCTCCTGTCTGCAGTCCAGTGCCAGTCCGCAGGAGATTTCCTGCCGGTCCATTGCGGCGGGGGGGACATCCCAATCTCTGCAGACCAGCAGAGGGGCTGGTTGTGCTCCATCCCCTCTTCCTCGGTTGGTTTCATGTTTGCAGGGGAGTGCACCGGTGCTGCAGGGAGGCAGCAGGGAGAGATGGCTTGGTGGGAGCCAGCTGGGAGCCACGCTGCACCAATTTCGGTATTTTGTTCTTTTGTTGGCATTTTTTGTTCGGTTTCTGGTTGTTTTGAGTGTTGTTTTATTATTTTGATATTGTGTTTGGAAACTAATACACGGAATACTGTATTATGTGTATGGTACTTTTTGTTTCTGCCTCAGTGGTCCCTGAGGTGGTTTTCCCATTTTCGCCGGTCCCCAGCTGTGGAATGGTTGAAAACCACTGGCTTAGAAGAATGCAGGCCTTGAGTCACTTATGCTCAAAATTCAGATGCCATTTACAAGGCCAGCCTTCATGAAAGCTGCTTTTAGCACTTGAAGGACCCACATGTCTAACATGGACATCCGGATGAAACAAGATCACCATCTTCTATTTGTCCTACAGGAATATGGTTAAGTGATAGACATTTGAATACCTTTCTTTTAAGAAAACCAGTGAATTTCTCTATTTTACACAAGATTCAAATGCTGCATGTGCTAACCAGAATCAGACAATGCTGGTTGGGATGGTGTTAGGGCAAATGGAAAGGTGATGTAGCCAAGCATGTGAGCTTCAGCGGCCTCAGTCCCAGTAACGCATTAGCCACCAACTCACAAGTTCTTAAGCGAGCAACTTTCTCTCTCACGCAGAAACGTATCATAATGCATAACTAGCCTGCTTTTTATGTCTGTTCCAAGGATTACTGAGATTGTGCATGTATAGTGTATTGAATATTCTTATGTATTGTATACATTCTTTATGTAGGGTTTTTTTGTTTTGTTTTTTATCAGGTCTAGGTAGTTTTATTAATGTTTACCATTTTACATTTTTGTTTATTAGTGTTATATTATGTTGTGAATCCCCAGAGAGCTTTAGCTTTTGTGGGGTACAGAAATTGAATGAATGATTAATGAAGGAATGGTTCTAGTCTACTGTAACCAGTCAGCCTTTCAGTGTTAGTTCTTGTTTTAGAAAAAATGTCAGAAAGTTGCTCTCAAAATATTTGCCAAACCATCACATTCCCTTTGTGTAGGAAGCACACAGAGGACCATTTATGCCTCCTATCTGAAGATCCAAATCTATAATTCACTGGTGGATCCCATTTTCTGATGCATGGCACTAAAGTCACCATGTATGTCCCCTTTCTGCCCCACAGCTTGTGGGAAAGTAAAGCCATATTAAACACATATTCAACTTTTCTGGATTTGGTGCTGATACAACCTGCAAAAAGAGGAAAATCATTTGTTCAGCTCGACATATCGAGTATCGATGCAGGTGAAAGGCATAATGGGACATGTTTCCCCATCCTTCCCCATGGGGATTTGGTTCTGAGTCAAAACCGTACAGTAGAACTGAAGGCAGCATGATGGCTTTCTAAAGCTCAGGGCAGAGATGTTTCTTGGAAATCATGCACATCAAACACTTTTCTTCCACTGAACTGTTTTTTTATTACACAGTACATACTTTAAACCATGGTTTTTGTTTGTTTGTATGCTTTTCAGGTTATGCAGGATAAGATCATTTGCCTTCCAAAAAGAGTACAGACTTTGCAGAACAATTCCCATGTTCCTAACGTGTCAAGTTCGAACTCCAGTGCAACCCCACTTCTTCCACCCAAGCCATCCACGCCTCCTGCTACTGTTGAAATGAAGGGTCTAAAGACGGATTTAGATCTTCAGCAGTATAGCTTCATCAATCAAATGTGCTATGAACGTGCCCTGCACTGGTATGCAAAGTACTTCCCTTACCTTGTCCTTATACACACTCTGATCTTCATGCTCTGCAGCAACTTCTGGTTTAAGTTCCCCGGATCAAGCTCAAAAATTGAACATTTTATCTCCATTCTGGGGAAGTGCTTTGATTCTCCTTGGACAACAAGGGCTTTATCGGAGGTATCTGGAGAAGACTCTGAGGAGAAGGACAACAGGAAGAACAACATCAACAAGTCAAACACTGTCCAGCCTAGCGCAGAAGGCACTTTAGTTAGGAGTCAGTCATTGAAATCCATACCTGAAAAGTTTATTGTGGATAAGGGAACACCTGGGGCACTGGATAAAAAAGAAGGAGAGCAGGCCAAAGCATTGTTTGAGAAGGTGAAGAAGTTCCGACTCCATGTTGAAGAAGGTGACCTGCTTTATGCTATGTATGTCCGCCAAACGGTGCTGAAGGTGATTAAGTTTCTTATCATTATTGCATATAATGGTGCACTTGTTTCAAAAGTCCAGTTTACAGTAGACTGCAACGTTGACATACAAGACATGACAGGGTATAAGCACTTTTCTTGCAATCACACGATGGCACATCTGTTCTCGAAACTTTCTTTCTGCTATTTATGCTTTGTAAGTATCTACGGGTTTACATGCCTTTACACTTTGTATTGGTTGTTTTATCGTTCACTGAAAGAATACTCTTTTGAGTATGTCCGGCAAGAGACTGGAATTGATGATATTCCAGATGTCAGAAATGACTTTGCTTTTATGCTTCACATGATAGACCAGTATGACCCTCTTTATTCTAAAAGATTTGCTGTGTTTCTTTCAGAAGTCAGTGAAAACAAACTTAAACAGCTTAATCTAAACAATGAATGGACCATAGATAAATTGAGACAAAGACTGCAGACGAATGCCCAAAACCGTTTGGAGCTACAGCTGTTTATGCTCTCTGGGCTTCCAGACACAGTTTTTGAGATTACGGAACTTCAGTCACTAAAACTCGAAATTATTAATAATGTTATGATTCCAGCCACCATGGTTCAGCTGGATAATCTCCAGGAACTCTCACTGTACCAGTGCTCTGCAAAGATCCACAGTGCAGCCTTAGCATTTCTGAAAGACAACTTGAAAGTCTTGAATGTCAAATTTGATGATTTCAGAGAACTCCCTCCTTGGATGTATGGGCTCAGAAATTTGGAAGAGCTGAGTTTAATTGGTTCTTTGTGCCATGACATTTCTAAAAATATAACTTTGGAATCTTTTCGAGAACTCAAGAGCCTTAAAGTTCTGTACATTAAAAGCAACCTGTCCAAGATTCCACAATCTGTGGTTGATGTTTCAAGTCACCTTCAAAAAATGTGCATCCACAATGATGGCACGAAACTTGTGATGCTCAACAATCTGAAGAAAATGGTCAATTTGACAGAATTAGAACTGGTGCACTGTGACCTGGAGCGCATTCCCCATGCCGTTTTCAGCCTTATTAGCCTCCAGGAATTAGACTTGAAGGAAAATAATCTCAAATCAATAGAGGAAATTGTTAGTTTTCAACACCTGAGAAAACTTACCATCCTAAAGCTATGGTACAACAGTATAACCTATATTCCCGAGCACATAAAGAAGCTCACTAGTTTGGAACGGCTGTCTTTTAGTCACAACAAGATAGAGGTTCTTCCATCCCACCTCTTCTTATGCAACAAAATTAGATACTTAGACTTGTCTTACAATGACATCCGATTCATCCCACCTGAAATTGGGGTGCTACAAAGCTTACAGTATTTTTCAATCACTTGCAACAAAGTGGAGAGCGTGCCAGATGAGCTGTACTTTTGCAAAAAACTGAAGACTCTGAAGATTGGAAAAAACAACCTGTCCATTCTCTCACCTAAAATTGGAAATCTGGCTTTGCTCTCCCACTTGGACATTAAAGGAAACCACCTGGAATTTCTGCCCCATGAACTTGGTGAATGCAAAGCTCTGAAAAAGACTGGCATGGTGGTAGAAGACACCTTGTTTGAAACTCTGCCTTTGGATGTCAGGGAACAAATGAAGGCAGAATAGCATCCATTTTCACAGTTCTTTTACAAAACCTGATTCTGCCAAATGCCTTGTACATAGTAAGTTATCCTGAATATGCCTTTAAAGCCTGTTTTAAATTTTCTTGGTTCCTTTGACATAAGAGTTTCCTGTATGAACTTTTTGCGACTAAGTGTATATACATATTTTTATATTAGTTTTATTGTTTTAAACTTCCCTGCTCCCAAACATTTGTAATTGTTTTAATTTTTCCTGGATACTGTGGGCTTCTGGTGGAAAAAGAAATTGTTTACATCCACCTTAAAAACAAAAAAAGATTGGGCTAGCTCAAAATGGAATCAACATCATTCAGAGTATATAATGCAGGTAATACATACTAAGGACATGAATGCACAGTTGCTATAGCAACTCTAACCCTGTCCATTGTGTTTTGTAAACCATCTTAATCCTTTAAGGTAGTAAGTTTCTTCTCTTGTATTTTTATCCTTATCATAGGTAACTGTCGCCTTGTCAGGTCAGATTGTCCTGTTCTTAAGGCTTCATTTTAGCAAAACAGGAAGGGTGTTTTGGCCATCAGCACCTCATGGATGAGAGGAGCTTCCTAACAGCTGGTTATGGGTCAAGAAATAGCCTTCTGTGCTAATAGAACTTCTGACGCCGGTGCTGGCAACAGAAGCCTTATTCTCTTGAAGACTCTAAATTAAAATTATGTTTTTGGCTAGAATTCAGTTTGCATTAAGTCATTGTCTCCATCTTTGGGATTCTCAGCCATGATTAGACACTCTGATCCAAGATTCTGTCCTGGCAAAAGAGCATACCAAGTCTTCCTCCTCTCCTGCCATCTCTTTGTGTGCATCAGATCATTGCCATTTGCTGCTGCATCTATAGACGAATCTACAGAATGGCGCTTGTGACCTTCCCTATCATAAATGCACTCTGAGGCTTTGAGATATAGAGAATACTATTATGGAGTCCCCTAGCTTCTCTCCAAAAACTGACAGTATCTTAGATTTCCTGAGCAGAGGGAATCATATTGTTCTCATGAACTTTGGGTCAGGTTTGCCATGGAAAGGTAGCATACAAATAACTATGATGTGACCTGTCAAAACATAAGGTAGTCCTGTTAGATAGCTTAGTAAAAAAAGTTCTAAATTTCTGCAAATGAAAGTAATATCGAGCGATGGCACTGCATCTCTCCTGGGTGTGCTGTGTCAGCAGGACCTGCTGTTGGTGCAATAGGATCCTAGAGCAACTCGGAAATGAACCATAACACTTATTTCCTGAATGGCAGGTCAGCAGAACTTCCTTCTGCTAGTTTTTCTGTCCTGCTTCATTCCGGAAAGTAGCATTTTGGCTTGGTTGCAGTGGCAGCAATGTTGGGAGTCACGCTGCATGCTAGCCTAAGGATTTGACCCTGGCCATGCTTGATGGGAGGAAGTAATTTTGCTCAGCAGGATTGACTTCCACTGAAATGTGTTATGTTGCAAGGAAAATAGTATATGTGTGCTTCAGCTTTACTCAAAGTTGAGTAAATTGAAACTCAATGTTTTATGTTGAAGTTGTCATTATTTATAATTAATTATCCATAATATGTAGTGACTTCATCCACTTCATACTTGCATAAGTGGGAAGCCTCTCCTGCATGTTACACTTGTGACTGCACAAGGAGGTTTGCTTATCTAGGCTCTGTTAATGGCCAGATGCCTTTTAGATTTGTTCGTGGGCTGGCGATACATACCTGCATCTGAGGCCACAGTGTCCCATGACTTGTTGCCTACATTCAAATGTTACAATAAGCGCCTCGGTGAAACTGAGACTCATACGTTTCTCTCCTTTCTTCTTCTAGAACAGCTTGAGAGAGGAATTTGGAAGTTTTTGCTTCCATTAGCCCCTTTGTTGTTTAATTTCATTGTGTTACCTAAGTGTAACAAACCATGCTTAATCTAAACCATGTTTTGTTTGAAATACCCCATCTTCAAGTGACTGCTTGGCTTCAGCAAATGTTGTTAGCAAAGGTAACCTTGAACTTCTGTTAATCAATAACATGGGCAGAAGCTTCCTTTCTCCTTTCAACTCCCCCAGAAGGATGAGAGGGTGGTGAGCCCCAGGTTCATCTTTCTAATATATAACAGCCTTGATTATCATGTTAGCATTACTTGACAATAAGAATAAGCCTTGCTGCGGGGCAACCTTGCAGATCTGTCTTCCTCACATCTTCCCCAGGCCCCACTTCACCCTGAAAACCAGATTTCTTCTTTCAGCATTTAAGTCACCCACACAGAATGAAGAGGGGGTTACTATTTTGGCTTTGAAAAAGGTAGCATTTAAAAATTGCTAGGTGACTAGCTAAGTGTTGAGCTTTGTCTCCTGGGCCAGCTATCTCAAACCAGAAACATCTGGTGTGTAATATAAAATTTGCATTTCATTTGCATGTTAAACATTTCTGCAGTTTGATAACT
Organism: Varanus komodoensis; assembly: GCF_004798865.1. Lineage (NCBI taxonomy): Eukaryota > Metazoa > Chordata > Lepidosauria > Squamata > Varanidae > Varanus > Varanus komodoensis. Next base: position 6,514,580 of record NW_025335641.1, read on the forward strand.
TGAAAAGAAAAAAAACGTGTTATAAGTATGAGAACAAAGTTGCATGAAGGAATCAAAATGTGATTTCAGATAATTATTCTATTATTAAGAGTAGTTTTTTCTTTATACTGTGCATGCGGCTGTTGCACATGCTTTTGTTCCATCTATTCCATCCCCAAGTTCCATCTGTTCCAGCCTCCACTTTCTTACAGTGATTGCCAGATGCTTTCAGAAAACATCAGGACATGGAGACAAAACTGCTGGTCCATTACTGTTCTTCAGCGAATACCATTAAATGCATTTTGGCTGTTGCACATAACACTAAACTGTGATTTATGTTAACCAGGATGTTTTTGCTTTAGTCATGAATTGTCTCACAGATGAGGAAACAACCCATGGCTTATTTTCCCAATTTCTGTTTTGCTTTTCCCCAACTATTTTTTCCACCTTTGGAGAAATTTTCCATTGCTCTTGGTAGGCGCTATTTCAGGGCAGACAATGACACAAATAGGAAATAAATCAGGGTTCTAATTTCAGGTATGAGAAGTCATGTTTTAAACAAGCAGACTTTTAAAGATAACAGTAAACTATAATTTATTTGTGGAGGTGACTCTGCGTCCAACAACAAACCACACTGTGGTTCAGAGTAATACATATACTAGCCCATTCCGTACAAAGTTGAAGGCTGCAAATAACTGTCATGACTAATAGCCATCAGTAGATTCATCACAAATTTGTCTAATCTCTTTTAAAGACATTTATGCTCATGACCATCTTAACATTTGTGGCAGTGGATTAGACAAATTGTCTAAGGAAATTTGTGGATTCCACAAATTGTCTATGTAAGTATTGGCTAGACATGAGATATATATTTTAAGAATATGTGTGCACAATTCCAGTTTTATGTGTCCTTACCTGGAAATAAGGTCTGCTGAATTCAGTGAGATTTCCTTCATGCTTAGGACTGTACTGTTAGTCTGAGAAATTACCTCAGCATTGTTCTGAAATAGTCCCCACTGCAAGGATTTGGGGTTATTTCAATACTGCTTTGTTCCACAGCATCTTGCTTCATTCCAAGGTCACTGTGGCACATACAGATTATAAACAGTTCTGCATTTTATGCTGTTGGATGGCCATGGCTTCCCCCAAAAGTCCTGGAAATTATAGTTTGGTGGAAGTGCTAAGAATTCTTTGTCTGAGAGTCTTAATTCCATTCCCTTGGTGTTTTTGCATGAAACTGTGAATCCCAAGCCCCATTGTTCTTTAAATGTTAAAACTGGAGGCCTCTAGTTTTAAACCGCCTTTCTTTTACTAGAGAATAACCCTGCTTTTGTTTAAGTGGCCACTTATGCTAGGGAGCCTAGCAAGAGCCTAGCAAGATCCTGCCAACTCTCTCTCTCTCTCTGAGTTTCTTTCAGCTCACTTCATCTTCAGCTTGCATGTGTAAACAAGTCAGAGATGGAAGTGAAACATCCCAAACTAAAATATGCAGATAAGCAGGCCTTTTTTATGCTTCTGAGGTTTAGCAGAATGTGAGGAAGAAAAGCCGTTCTCCTTTTTAAAGTCGAAATCTAATCATATAAACCAAAGTGCTGTTGTTGCTAATGAATGTAAACTGTTGAACGTGTCTGTACAATCAGTGGTTTTCTGTGTGACTATCTGTGATAGATTAGAAATTGGAGATTATAGTATGGAGGGGGACAGTGTGGACTGTGTTCCTAAAATGAGGTTTCTCCAGAAATGTTTCCTGAGGATACCTGCTTCTCCCAAATGAAATTTGCTAGGAAAGGTAAAACTAAAGGGTGCTGCTTCTATGGCTTGTGTCTTAACTGGAACAAAAGCAGGTCGCACCAGCAACTTGTGTCGCTCGTGTGCACTGCCTCTCCGTGTAACTAATGGGCAGTTCACATGGTCATCCCTTGAGAAATTTTTGTATGGACATCGGGGCTGTGTGTGTGTTTCGTGCATGGCATTCCCTGTGCCTGCACAAAGGAGCAAGTTCTGCAATGCTTCCATTTGCTCTTTTGAGGAGGGAGGGTTGTAAGTCTCAGGCATATGTGTTGGGTCATACGTCTAAGCCCACTGTGCACACAGAACTTTCGTCTTGTGTGAATCCAGTGCAGTTGAGCAAAGAGTTCGTCACAGGCTGCAGTTTGTTAGAAGGTATTTTGGAGAAGTCCCTTTATCCTCTCTGGAGCCTCTGTCTCAAAACAAGTGGATGAATATGTACAAGCGTTCCTGAAAATGCCTCCTGTCCATGTATGTGTATCAAAAGCATTTATTATGCATATTATTATGACAAATGTTGTATTGCATGTGTTTTGTGGCACTTTTGTAAACAGAAATTTCAGATAGCCCATTCAGCTTTCATTTTTAATGTTTTTATAATTGTGTAAAATGATAGCTTTTAAAATATTGTTCTGTAATGTCATGAAACAAGCTCAGGTAAATGGATTTCCCTTTTTATTTATATTTACTCCTCTTGGTATATGTTCAAAATCTTATGATCAAGATATATATGAAAAAAGTCTTGCTGAGAAAGGGTGGTTTTCTTAATTCTGTTCAAGGTTTGGAAATTACGTTGATGAACAAATGCCATATATAGTCGGTCATTTTGCTTAAGATAATTGCAAACCTATATCTGCCTGTAGTTGACCATATAAAACAATACTGCATAAGATTGTCACCTAGTCTGAATCCATTTTCATTCACAGCAATCTAGCCATAGTAATGGGTATTTTTCCTCAGATGTGGGGAGATATCAGTTCCAAAAACTGGTGTGATGTGATGGAAATCAGATTATTTATTTAATATAATTATATCCTGCTTCTTTTTCCTTTCAAGAAACTCAAGGTAGTTTACAGAATCCTCCTCCCCTGAATCTTATCTTCACAGCAACCCTGTGGGGAGGTTAGGCTGAGACTGGCCCAAAGCCACCTGGTGAGCGTCATGGCTGAATGGGAACTAGAACTAGAGACCCATTCAGCCCCAGCCACTGCACTAATCTTAATACACAGCCTGGCATTTGACCTTGATCTTAGGTCTGTTGTTTGCCGAAGCAAATTGAGTAGAGTTCTCTCATCTTTCTAGTGGGACCTTCTGCACTCCATTGACTGTGACACTTCCGTAAGTTATTCCTGCTCAAAACTGTGGTGGGGCAGATGGGGAAGTGCCAGTGTGCACAAAACCCAAGACTAGTATGTGGCACCACCGGCCCCATGTTTCCTGCCCAGATACAGGGTGGCTTTCCTAACTGGGTACCCTCTAGATGTTTTGGGCTACATTTCTCATCATCCCTGGACACTCTAGTAGGCTGATGGGAGCTACAGTCCCAAATATCTGGAGGTTTCCAGGCTGGCAGCTACTGTGATTTCTAGTTTGTTCCAAGCTTCCGTGGAAAGTTACAGAGTAAGCTAGTCACTGAAGTCTCACTACTTTTAGTGGCACTTGAGTTTAGTTGGAATGTCCCCCCCCTCGCTGTGTGTGTGTGTGCACACGTGCGTGCGTATTCATGCATGTGTGTGGACACACTGAGAATTTAAAATAAATTAGCAGGCATTCTGTGAATAGGAGTGAAGCAATTCCAAAATCCCCTCCACTTTTCACTAGCCCACAAGAAACAAATTTACCAGTATTCCTGCTGAACATCTCTATGACATATGAAAAGAAGACCCAAACACCCGCTCTGTTAAAAGGAGTCACACCCTTCACCCAAAGAAAGGGAAATGGAAGAAGTGGGGGGGGGGGGGAGAAGGAGGCAAGAGAGAAGTAGCTGTGGAAGGGGGTGGGGCTCCTGAGTTTGGAAGATCATCTACAGGTCCTTTCTGATTGATTGATTGATTGATAGATCGATAGGGGGCAAATATAATTGAAAATACTGCTGTTTCTAGACAGGCTACTGTTTCACTCTGACCTAAGCAAGGCTGTACAATTCCTGCATCCGGTTGATGGTGCCTTGTAATAGAAGAGTGTTCCGACTGTGCTTACATCACGGTGACACTTCCAGGTCAACTTTGCTGTTGTTCTGCTAAGAATAGCAGTAAGTGTTTAGCCAGGTTTCCTGGATAGTTTGCATGCTCAGGCATTCTGGTTCTGCACTGGGCTGAAAACTGTAGTGAGAAGCTTTGGGGATTTTGCAGAAATTCCCTTTTAATCAGCTTATGAAATGTGTTTCAGAAAGATACACGCCCTTTAAGCACTAAATGAAGAGCAAGCAGAGTTCTTAAGGGTGTGATCCTGTGCATATTTAGAAGGAAAGAGCCCACCATTCACCATCCTCCATTCCCCAGCCAGAACTGCTTAACCATGCACAGCGTTGTGCTTTGGGTCTGAGCTTCAGTTCCTTTGTTTACATCTTAATGAGGCAGCATAGGGGGAAAGCCTCTCTGTTACCCTTGTGGCCACAATTATCCAAAGCTGTTACAAAGGCCCTTCCAGCCTTTTATTTCATGCAAAGAAATGGTCCCTGCTGCTCAACACACTGCTCTTTGCTAGAAAAATTGACCTGAGACAGCGAGTTCTTTGTTCCCTTTGCCGAAAAAACAGCAACTGGGTTGTTCCCATTAGAAAAACCAATATCCCAAACTTCTGCAAAGATGCCTGAACTGCGGAGCAAGGAAACAGATGGAAAGGGAATCAGGCAGGATTGCCTTAACACATTGTAGAGACTGGCAGCTGCTAAAACTGCTGGGAGATGTTTTTCCATGTGATAGGTTGTGAGTCCCGTGCTGGCCAACCATAGGATGTTTGGATAATTAGCCCTAACAACCAGGCTCAGCTGTGTTTGAAATAATACTTCCTCCTGTGCGGTCCCTGCATTGTGCTTACATTGCTGCATTCCTCCTGTTGAGCACTCAAGGCATTTGTTGTGCCCTCATCATTCCCTACTCGCAGTTTATGTCTTCTTTATATGGTGTCATGACCCTCCTCATTTTGTTTATGTCTGTAAATTGAACTTAATGTACATATTTTTAGGACAGTATGATTTCTGATGGCAAAAGTATGCGCAGTTTCCTCTTATGTACTTGCACTATTCTGCTATGCCACCTAGAGGTTATATAGCAGAAAAGGAGAAGAGGTGCCCAGGTCGCTATTCTGTGGGAAAAGATTCAGTGCATTGCAGACAACACAGCTCCAGCAGCTGGGCAGTATAGAAATGGTCATAATGCCATACACAGGAAATTGACAGCCTTGCATTATTTCTCAGTGCTGCATCATCTCCAATTCCTGCTACTTCGAAGATGCATCCAGTCCATAAGCTACTTGCTGTTCTTTCCACCTTTGTAGAGTCCTACGGATTCCTTTATTTCTATTCCTACATCTTGAGTATAGGTAGAAGAAGAGAAAGACCTACTATGAACCCACTGAAATCAATCGGTCATGAGTAATTTAAATCACATTGATCTCAAGAGTTTTATTCTAAGCACGACCAAGTCTGCATCTAACCCAGTATCTGAATTTTTCTGTTATGAATAGTATTAAATTCTGATGCATTCTTGTGAGCCATATTTTTTATATATTCCACCTAGTTCTTATTAAACACCACCCTTTGGTGCTTTCCATCTACATAAAACTTTCATAGGGCAAAGCTGTTTCTGTTCAGCTTCTGACAGAATTGCTTAGGCAACACGTAATACATGCCCTGCCTAGTTTCAATACTATTGGGTGTTACTTAGTCACTAAAAGCTCTATTCTTGACTTGAAATTATTGATATGTTAACTCCTAACATTTGCCAAACACATTATAATACACAATCCACAATTCCAGATAGTTCCTGAAAGATGTTATCAGATAAATCAAGTTAATGATGAGGCCCAGTATAACTGGAATTGGACAGACTGGTCCAACTTTTCGTACCTTAAGGACCACATGAGGAATTCAACATGAAACTCGGGGGTCACACAATGAATTACATTTCCATAGCATAAATTAATATGCTTGTAATATATTTAATTTACTATACCCAATTAATCTAATTATTAAACGCAGGAGAAAACACATATGAGACTAATAGGACTCATAGGACTAATTGAATGAAAACACCAAGCACAATGACTGCCCCTCTTGCTGGGACCCAGGCTCGAGGGTGGGAACGGGCGGTGGGGGCACATGCCTGTGGGCTGCTTGTTGGTCCACCACAATGTGGGTCTTTTTCCTCTGGTAGCACAAGCTTGTATTGTTTTCCAGTGAAAACAGGAGATTAATGCGCAGGGTGAGCCACATAATAACATTGTTCAACTTATTTGTGAGGACTTGACAGTGGCCAATGAGGCATCAGCTGGTCCAACAAAATGCCACTGAGAAAACTCTCAGGGATGCGTCAGGCATCCCTTTGGTGGTGGACACCAGTATCAGCATCCATCAGCCTGAGTTCCTGGCAAGGTTCAGTAAAATCCTTTGAAAACAAAATGTCAGTACAACTCCAGCCTAATATAAAATGTATACATTTAAAATATTTGTGCAGGGTTTTTTTAAGTTTTCATCTGATGTTACAGGAAATAAACATCTCACTTTTTTCCTCTAGGTGGACTTAAAGCAGCTTACAAAGAAACATCCTTGGTGTTTTCCAATTTTTTTTAAAAAATGAACTGCATAACATAAACATTAAAAGAGTGTAACAGTGAAGACTGAAAATGCAAATAAGAGACGAACATTAAACACATTAGACAAACGTTCAGCCAGAGTGTCGTTTCTGTGTTTCAATCAGGTATCTGGAGGAATACGGTGCCAGGGCATGATAGAGGCCCCTAGGAAGTATGTTCCAAAGAGTGAGTGCTGCCATGAAAAAGGCCCTGCTCCCAGTTAGCCACCAACTTTGTCCCCGGCATATTGTCTGTGTCATGAGGCACAGTCCTTTTCCCGAGTAAACACGCTGCTTCAGAGTTCCTTTGCACAATGCTTTATTGTTTCACATCCGTATGGTCAAATATCTCTAAGTTCACCCAGAGTGAAGTGTTGAGCCTTCTGAGTCCCCCTGCCCTTAATCTTCATCCCTTTTTAAGAGTCTTTCTCCGGTGTTGGCTCAGAGGTGGGACACTGACATTCTTCACCTGCCTCCACCCCTGTTGTAGCTCCAACAATGGAATCTCCTGCCTGTTTGCCTCCTAGCAAGCAGCATCACCTCCTCAGGGGACGAGGTCTCCACACCCGGCGGGCTGCTCAACTCCTGGTGCCCGCCCCCGCCAGACCCGCCTCCCATTGGCAGATTGGAGCGCTTGTCAGCTGCTGCCCCCAGCTCCACCCCTTGTTGGGTTATCTCCCCCTCTCCGTGGTCTCCACCCCCATCCAGCTGGGGCAACTCTGCTTGTTCTGCAGACATTCCCTGTTCCTTACCTGATACTGTCATTTGCCGACATTCCAAAACTGCTTTGCCTTCACTGTTTGAACTCCCATTCCCATCAAATCTATCAACAGACCACAGCCCTTCAGGCCGTTTTCCCTGTGTGTGCACACAACGGACTGAAACTTGCTGCAAGAACATGTCAAAAGAAGGTGGCCTTGAAGGCATCCAAATCCCAGTGGGAGAATTTCACAGGGTGAGCACCATGACTTGAAGGCTTGTGTCCCATCACCAGATGCCTGTCTTCAGATGGCAAGCATTCTTAATGCAGGGCCTCATAGGATGATCAGACTGTCATGCTTGCACCATATTTTATGCCAGGCCCAATTTCTGGTTGAACTCTTTTTTGCATTGGGAAGCAACAAACAAGCAATGCACCCTCCCTACATTCTTACCACTTTTGAAACCCTTCTTTGAGGAAAAGACCACATCAGGAATCAGAGCGCTGGTGGATGCACTGAGGGTCAAGCTATGGACAATGCAGGCTTGATTCGCTATAATGTAACACTTCCACTTGGTTTCGGAGAGGTCCAAACCTCATGGGTCTGATCAACGTGAGAGTTCATTGCTATGAGGCCTGCACTGTAGACACGGCTCAGAGCAAGAACCCCTGTTCAGAGCTGTGACAGCATTATGTTCCTCTCTTGATAAGGATCTAGGTGAGCAAAAGGGGTCGAAATTTCTAGGGGACAATTGTACATCATGGAGTTTAGATGTTGCGCAGCAATTGCTGTTTCTCTGCCTGGACTTCCTTTGGTCCCTGTCTCCTTACATGGTTTGAAAGGATTCTTTTCTTATAATTCTCAAGGTTAGTCAATCTGTCCACACACAGACACACATCAGTTGCTGTGTTCACACAACACAACAAGGCAACCCTGAGTGCTTACCATGGGTTGCGGGACGGTGGAGGTTACAATGGTTTACCTGATACACAATCAAATGATTTCTACTTTATCATGGTTTCCATATTCCCTACCCAGTCCTCCCACTGTTGGCATCGATCCCATCAGCACTGCACCTGAAATTCAATCCCAAAGTGCTTCAGTCCCTGCCTATGTCACCTGCCTCTTCTTCATTTGTCCTCACAAAGGCTAGATGACTGGAACAGTTCCTGCAGTTGTCATTCTTTTCAAGGACTCTGTTGTAGTTGTGTAGTGAGACCATGGAAACCATGATCCTAGGTTCAGACAACATGATGAGCCATGGTGGTTCAGAGAAACCATAGAACAAACCGTGTGTGTGGGTGGGAGGGGTGCTTAGGAAGATTACTAAAGACAAAACTTACCATGACCTGGTTCAGACAACACAATAGACCAACAATGCCAAAAAGCCATCATTGTTTATAGTAGTCTGAAAATGATAATCTGAACCCAGTCAGCATGTGCTGAGAGAAGGGTTTAAAAGACCACCACTTGTTTGGAGCATATTGTGATGATCACACCTATCTAGATAGGCTTTCAGTAATACATACGTATCTCTTCAACCTGTTGCATAACCAAAACAACAGGTGCAATTAAGGTGTCGATCTGTGCTGTTCACGTGGCTTAAACATCTTATCACCTGAAAGGAACTTCTAGAGACAGTCTTGACAAAGCCCTCAAGTGCAGAAACTGCAGTGAGCAAGCCAGGTTAAGTCTCTCCCAGGCGATGCTCACTGGGGATGCCCAGTAGCTAAAGGGTCAAGAGCACAGCAGTCCCGCCTCATACACATAATCAGCTTTGCAATTTCTCCTTACTGCATTTCTTCCGTATGATGAGCCTGCCTTCTTGCTCGGCTAATCTGTTTTCTTGCTAAATGAACGTATGCATGTCTTTGCCCATCAGCGTGCTTATTGTTCCTGAATATCCAAAAGTGAACCATTGAGCATCCTCTCTGCTTGATGCTGAGCCGTGTTGTGCGGGGTGGGGTGGCGGACAACAGGGAGCCCAGTAAAGGTTATGCACTCCATCTTCAGTGTTAGAACTCACTTACACAGAGGCTACCATTTAACTCACTGCATGCGATTCGGATATGAAGATCCAAGGTTGTGGTGGCCACAGAGGTCTCCATCCTTTTCGGATGAGGGGCATACCTGGAATTTAGAGAGAGTCGTGGGCATGCTGAGAACATGGCTGCAACCATTTCTTTCCCAGAAGGCAAACTTCTACTGAAAAAAGTAAGTTGCATAACGGGAAAGTGGACTCTGAGTTTGAATCCACAAAGCCGCTCTTTTGAACCCAAAGAGCAAAGCAGCCTCCTGGTTTGTTTCTTTAGAATTCTTTTTAAGTCAGAAGAGGCGGGGAGGAGCCCTGGAGTAATCTGCAGGCCATGTTTTAGGAAATACCTAGATACGGCCTCCCTCCATTGTTCTTGATTTTCCTTCTTCTGGAATGTTTGCACGCCCTCAGCAAAGGCTGTCCACCCAAACTCTGTGTTCTTGTTCTCAGGTTTAGGAAGGGTCAGACTGAAACAATGTGGGGAGCTTTGAGGAAGAGAATGAAAGATTGTATTAATTTTTAAAGGCATGAGATAAAAAGAAACAGGTTGTGATTAAAACTCCATAAAATAGGTGTCTGACTAGTGGAATCTCAGGAGTAGTGGAAATGGAGTATGAAAATGGACAGTGGAAAGGAAAAGAAAGGTAGCAGAAAAGAGCCACCCTAAGGCTAGAGAGGCAGTTATATTGGCCTCAATATTCTGGACTCAGACATGGACCTGTTTTACATGAGGCTGTTAATTATTTTGCCTACATTCAGTTTAGTGCAAAACAGAGATCCAAGCACTAACCTCTTCCCTCCTTTTCAGCCGGATAGCCTCTAGGTGGCGCTGTGCTATAGCAGAATAATACAGTTGCACAAATACAAAAATAAATTTCCCTTTGCTCACAGAATGAATGAGTTTTTCTTCAAGGCATTTCTTGTGTACTCAGCATTCCCTATTCATAGTTGCTTTTGGGTACTTCGATGATGATCTGACCTGCCAGTTTCACATTTATGAGAAAATGACAAGCACTCAAGTTTTCAGAAAATCTGAAAGAACAATTCAAGTTTCGAGAGATTTATTTGTAATAGAATTGCTGTATCTCGGAATTTAAACAAGCAAGCATTCATCCTATCTAGAGTAAATGTACATATTCATAATTTGTACACCCAGCTTAGTGTGTTTATATGGTTTCTGTTTTGTTCTGATGAATACAGAGAACAGACACACACTTCTCGTATGTTTACAGCAAGAGATGCATTAGAACCATCGGTATTAAACTTTGCTAGGAGAGAGGAAGCACTTCTAGGCTGAGGCTGTTGAGGACAGAGCCTTACTGGTAGAACACCTGTTGAACTTTTCAGAAAATCACGGGTTCATTCCTTGGAAATGCCAGTTAATTTAGGCCTGTCTTCCCCATCCTGCTGTTTGGGCTACAACTCCTATCATCCCCAGCCAGCACAGCCATTATGGGTGCTGCAGTTCAACACACCTGGAGAGCACTATGTCAGGGAAGGCTGCTCTACTTGCATGTACTAATTTTCCAGGGCTTGCTCACGTTCTCTCCCATCTTAAGAAAACCAGACCTAAATAGCATTATGTTAGGGACACCTCATTGCTTGGGGAGTGGGAACTGCATAGCGATTTAAGGCAGGGGTGTCAAACTATTTTGGATCACCCACCCTTGGAATCAGGGTAGATAATATCAAGGAGTGGGACCTCATGCATGGCAACAGATGCAGGCCTGTCACTGATGTCATAGGGTCCTTGACTGAGGTTCCACCTGGAGACCCACCAACCAGCACAACAGGAAGCCTGCCTCACTGTGGTCCTTTCCCAGCTGAAAAAAAGTAGGCAGAGTTAAGATATCTCCCTGAATGAAATTCAGGCTAAAGGAACACTCCTCTAGCTGGTTCCTGAGCCAGGCAAATCTGGCCAAATTTGGCCTCTGGACCAGAGGTTCCTCTCCTGTGTATCACCCACTCCATCAGCAATAAACACAGAAGCTATCTAGGGTATGATGCAGCACATCAGCATTTGATGGTCCAACATGTTACGACAAACCGCCATCATCAAAAGCATCAGTTGCATCCATTACATGGAGCAGTCACAAGGCACCAATATTTGTGGAGATCCAATGAAGACGGGTCCACGAGCATCAGTCCACAGGGCTATTGCATGCAGGGAGGCAGAGCAGGCTTGCTGCAGCTCCATTTACTCTCCCGCAAACTATGATGAGCACATTTTATATGTCTGAGCATTGCTTGCCTTCCTTCATGGCTGGTGCCACCAGTTTCTTCAGTTTTGTCTTCTTCCTTTCACAAAAATAGCATGCTTGAGGAAATGGTACGCACCCTTACAGGAACAGCTGGATATTTTTAGACTTCCTTTGTTCAGTCTAATCTCAGGCATCTCCTTCTGTACCAATAGCTGTATGCAGATCAAGAGTTTCAGGATGGGTATGATTCTGTGGGCTGAACCTTCCTCTTCCGGAGCTGGGTTCAAATGTTTCTAAGGGAAATTTTCAGCAGAAGGATTCATCTGGAATGTACAGACATACTTGATTTTATCCCAAAAGTTTTGTCTCTACCTAGAGAGTTGTGAGTTGCACCCAAGGCAAGAGACAGATGTGAGTTACAGATGGTTTTTACATTTTCAGGAATGGAAGCTATAGATTGCTTTGCTGTCCCAGAATGCAAGTTGTTTTCCGATAACTTGCAGCAATGGGCAGTGACTAAGTCAGTCCGTCAGCAACCTCCCTCCTAAGACTGGATGTAAACGATGATCCATGTCCGGCCCAGTTCTGTTTCTGTTTTCTGTTTCCTTTCCCAACACTTGTTTTCTGTACCATTCAGACTGGGAAAAGCTCTGGAGTATCAGAAAGCTCATGGAGCCTTTGCAGCATTTTGGTCCAATGAAAGATTTTGGATTCTCTACCACTTAGATCAGTGCAACTCTCCTGGTTCTTTGGAAGTGGCGTGGGAGTGCTTGGGAAGTCATTACTGGTGCAGAGGCCACACCAGACGGGGTAATGGTAGATCCCTGTGGCAGAGGTGAGCCTGCGACAAGTTTCTATGCATCAGGAAGATCTGCCTCTTGAAGTGCATTGATCAGGGAAGACCAGGAGGAGATAGCTGAATTCTTCCCTTACTTGCACTTTCTTCCTGAAACTGCTTTAGTTCAACCGTCTGGAAGTTAGCATCAAACTCAGAAGCTCATTGGGAATAGTTCAGTAGAAGAACACCTGCCTTGAATGCAGAATGACTCAGGTTCAATCCCAGTATTGAGGGATGTCTAAACTTTAGAAATCTTCGTTTAAAAAAAGAAAACAACCTTACTGCTCCTCTGAGATTTTAGTGATAAACACTACTCTTTAATTTTAGGAAATCCCTCTATGTATATACAATATATTGTATATATTGTAAAACAATATAAGTGTTTTATCAGTTTTATTTTTGCTTTTTTCACTTGGAATTGTTGTACTCTATTGGTTTTTTGTAATTTGTTGTAATTTTTTAAAGAACTGGCTAAGCAGAAGGGTGATTCAGAAACCCATAAAATAAAATAAATTCTGTTGCCAACAGCTGCCATCCACATATCTTTGGGCAGAAAGCATTCACAAAGTTGTTGCCCTCTTTCCCCTATTATTTTTAGCCAAACACCTGCTATCCAAGGCTCAGCTGCCCTGAACATGAAGATTCAACCATTATGGGCATTTCACTTTTCCCCCTTTTATCTGCCATGAATATTTCATATCAATGAAATGGATTTGGGTTCCCAAGAGTTAACCACAGCCAATACAAACAAAACAAAAGTGAGCAACTAGCTGATTGCACTGAAATACCGGTTATTATAAATGTAAGTGTTAACCGGTGGCCAGTGGCCAACATCCTGTTCCTGGGCAAGGTGCTAGAGCGGGTGGTGGCGGGACAACTCCAAGCATTCTTGGATGAAACTGATTATCTGGACCCATTTCAGTCTGGCTTCAGACCCGGGTATGGCACTGAATCTGCCTTGGTCGCCCTGTACGATGACCTGCGCAGGGAGAGAGACAGGGGGAGTGCGTCCCTGTTGGTTCTCCTGGACCTCCCAGCGGCTTTCGATACCATCGACCATGGTATCCTTCTGAACAGACTAGCGGGATTGGGAGTTGGAGGCACCGCGTGGCAGTGGTTCTGCTCCTATCTCAACGGCCGATTTCAGAAGGTGGTGCTGGGGGACTATGGCTCTGCACCATGGCAGCTATGCCATGGAGTTCCGCAGGGGTCCATTTTGTCCCCCTTGCTATTCAACATCTACATGAAACCGCTGGGAGAGGTCATCAGGAGGTGTGGGCTGCGGAATCATCAGTACGCTGATGATACCCAGCTCTACCTCTCGTTTTCCACCAATCCAGGTGAGGCAGTGGCTGTGCTGAACCGGTGCCTGGCCGAGGTAATGGGCTGGATGAGGGCCAATAAACTGAAGCTCAATCCAGACAAGACGGAGGTCTTGTTGGTGGGTGGTTTGGGCCTCAGGATGGGGGACTTGGGCCTTGTCCTAAATGGGGTTGCACTCCCTCTGAGGGACAGGGTTCGCAGCTTGGGAGTGCTCCTTGACCCTGAGTTGTCACTAGAAGCTCAGGTGATGGCAGTGGCGAGGAGTGCCTTCCTTCAGCTTCGGCTGATACATCAGCTGCGTCCCTTCCTGGAGAACGACTGCCTGGCGACAGTGACACACACGTTGCTAACTTCCCGATTAGATTTCTGTAACGTGCCCTACGTGGGGCTACCCTTGAAGACAATCCGGATACTTCAATTGGTGCAGAATAGAGCTGCCAGGTTGCTGATGGAGACTGGGCATTGTGCTCACATAACTCCAGTTTTCCGTCAGCTCCACTGGCTCCCGATTGAAGTCCGGGCCCAATTCAAGGTGTTGGTTATGACCTATAAAGCCCTCAACGGCTTGGGACCTGGTTATCTAAAGGAACGCCTGCGTCCATATATGCTCTCCCACCCCTTGAGATCAGCAACAGATGCCCTTCTCCGGGAACCCTCTGTGAATGATATTAGGAGGGTGAGTACCCAGAGGAAGGCTTTCTCTGCAGTGGCGCCCCATCTATGGAATGTGCTCCCCAGAGAGGTCTGCCTGGCGCCGTCATTATTTGTTTTTCGGCACCAGGCTAAGACCTTTTTATTTAAAACTTATTTTAATTGTTAATTTATTGGTTATTTATAGGATTTTAAATCTTTTAAGCCGAGATGCACCGGGTTTTAATATTTTTATTGTACAATTTGTTATATTTTGTTCTTGTTGTGAGCCGCCCCGAGGCTTTGTTGTGATGGGGGCGGCATAAAAATGTTTTAAATAAATAAATAAACTGTATGATTTCCAGAAAGCCTCCTCTTCTGCAAAAAGGCAAGCAAGTACCTTAATTAGTGAAGGGGCTAAGGTAGAATAGATCATGTAAATAGAAATATGGTTGGAAGGTACCTCCATGGCTGCTCACTGAAAGTCTTAGAATAAACCTGAATCATCCAAAAGCACATAATAATACACTCCTAAATGTCTGCATGGAAGACCATCAAACTTAATAACGATCACAATATAAGTCCCTCCATTTTATTCAAGCACGATGCTTATGGCCCCATGTTTCTTCCCAGCTCCTTCTCTTCCCTATGTCGAACATTTTATTTAGTTATTTATCAGATTTCTAACCTGCCCCATTAGCCACACAGCTCCCTGGGTGGGTTACAACAATAAAACCATGCATACAATGTAAAACATAATCACCATTTGCAATAAAACATTAGAACAATTAAATAATTAAAATAAAAACACGCTCACTGACAGAACTAGTAATTTAGGCATATCCCATTATTAAAATGTCATCGAGAACAAATGAACAAAATGCCATTGGAATAAAAAGGTATTTGCCTGATACCGAAACAAGTATAAAGAAGGTGCCAGGTGAACCTCTCTGGGGAGCTGGTTCCAAAGTTGGGGTGCCATTCTGGAAAAGGCCCTTCTTCTTGTTGCCCCCTCAGTAGAGCCTCAGATACAGATCTAAGGTGCCAGGTAGATTCACATGGAAAGAGGTCTCCTCTCCTCTCCTCTCCTCTCCTATCCTGACCCTTTAAATCATTTTAAAATAATTTATCACACTCCTGCAAACCTCTAGGTTCCTCTATGCATACTGATGCCTCCCTCTGGTGCATGTGTTTGCATGGTGTCAGTTTTGTGACACAAGGATCAGCCTGCCAGCCTGGTGACAGAACTTCGGTTTTCAATTTGCAAGGAATGAACACTCTGGTCCATGGGAAAGATCAAAAGTTTGAACCTCTGTGGCTTTATTGATAGGTGGCCCAGTGCCTGCAGTCATCACGATAATGCATTACGGGGTAGAGCCAAACTCAACTACAAAATCACAGCAAAATATAGACATCTTTATAACCTGCGAGTCATGTACACAAGACAGAGTATTACACTTCCTTAGACTATGTTTACAAAGGCACTTCCTCATGACATAATGCCTAAGCTGGTTAGAAAACATTGTTAACAATAGCATGGAAATCATTTCTGATTGCTTTATTGACAGGTCAATCTAGTAAATTCTTGACAGTTCAGGTCAGACAGTGTGTCTGGTTAAACATGCAAATATGTCTGAAGGAGGAACCATTCATGAAATCTGGTTTGACAGCTTCACTGCAGAGGTGCTCTAGATGATTAAATGGGTCCATCAACAGAGCTAGATGACTAAATGGGTCCATTCAGAAACAAATGAATATCTTTGTCTCAGTGGTCTGAACACTAGTATAGTATTAGGCTCCAGCAGCTTCTCAGTCCAGCTAAGAATGCCATCTTCTTAAGGCAACAGCAAGGCTAAACTGTAAGCTGGCTTGGAATTCTGCTAGTTTCTGAGAAACAGGTGCAGATTTGATGTTATGACACAAAGGCACATATACGCAATCTTTTTCTCCAAGGATTGATCTGAATTTTCCCAACACTGGCCATCAGAAATGGAGGGAATGCCAGAAAAAGGAGAGGCCTTCAGGAGATTATCTGGTTTCTGGGAGCCTTACTGTCTGAGAAAGGGGACTCAACCACCCACACACCCAGAGGCCTCCAGTGTCCCTCCTTTGGCATGGAAAGGAGAGTTTGAAAGTTCCCCACTACATATATGCAAGCAGCATTTTGTTTCAGAGCGTTGACATACAGTTAAAAGCTGTGTATGGTGTGGCCCTTGCAGGCTATACACTATGATTCACAATACAGATGAGCAACTGAATGTTTGGGTGCTCTCATATTCAAAATATTTAAGAAAAATGCTTCATAAAAGTAGAAAATTCACATGTCAGGGAGAAGCCTGGGTTGAAAACTTCCTACTTAACATGCTAGCATTTTTCAGAAACTTTTGATGGGGGTTTCCCAGCTACTTTCTCAAATGGTAAAGACACAGAAGGACTCTACTTTTGCTTTTCTTTTGTGGGGGGAGCTGTCTATGAGTGGCATTTACTGAAAAGTTGATCTCTGCTTGGGTCATTTCTTCCAAGTGTCTTTTCCAACTGCTATCTATCTTTACACATTTTTTTAAATCACATGACAGTTTAGCTAAT
Organism: Varanus komodoensis; assembly: GCF_004798865.1. NCBI lineage: Eukaryota > Metazoa > Chordata > Lepidosauria > Squamata > Varanidae > Varanus > Varanus komodoensis. Next base: position 6,531,454 of record NW_025335641.1, read on the forward strand.
GTAAATTTCCCCTAATGCAGTCTGTTTGGGACTCCATCTCCTATCAGCCCCAGCCATCAGGGCAATGGTGAAACGGTCAGGGGTGCTGGCAGCTGCAGCTAAAAACATCTGGAAGGCCCCACATTTGGGGGTGGCAGGGGAGGGAGGAAGGTTGAGCTAATGCTTCAAATTTTTAGAAGCTTATTTTCTTTCCCCCTTCTGCTTGGAGTTTTTCTGTAAGTAAACATTTTGCTTCCTTTCCCTTCCCAGTGGGACCAAGCAATAGCCTAGGGGAGAAGGGGATTTTTTTTGTGTTTTGTTTTAAACCCTTTCCTAAGATGCAAAACAAAGATTTTTTGCAAAGGCCTCAGAACATGACGCATAGAAGATGTTGACCTCAGATTAAAGTATTGCGATGATTCAATACTTTATGAGATTAGGAGGGCTCATACTGCTAGAAGTAATTCCATTAACATTTCCAGAATGCAACTCTCTCCCTGCTCCCCTTTCACTCAGCAGAGACAGTGAACAAGCAACAGATCGTAAGTTTCTGTGCATCCTGTGTTTTAATTTCTTGACAGAATTAGAGTTGCCAACTCTTGAAATAAAAATACTTATACCCAAGCAAGGGAGTGGGGGAAAGGCAAAGCAATGCTCAGCTTACAATAGCTTTAGTATGTACGCACTGCTTGTGGTTGTGCAGTGCCATTCACACCCAACATCCACCCTCCATGCACCATCACAAGTCCTGAGCGCTGCTGCCCCACCTTTGGAAAACAGAAAATGACCCATATCACCAAGGCTGCCATTCCGTAGTGCCTGGGGAAGGCAGGTGGCATCCCAGGTGAAATAGGATAGAAAGATGTTCTTCTCTGAGCGTTGCCCCCTCAAGCTTTCCCATTGCAAGCATGGAAGACTCCACTGACCTTTCCTCTCCAACATTGGTGCTCCAGCTTCTGAGAAATTAACAGGGAGTGTGTCAAGCTTGGCTCAGGGAAGAATTGGCTCTCCAGCCATGTTCTTCAGCATAGCACCAACCTAGCACCAAAATACGGTAGCTCTAGAGCTGGATTGCCCTTCTTTTGGGACCAATGGAGGTGGAGGTGGGAAGGGAAACTGAGTGGGGGAAGGCAGGAAGCCATTGCCCTTCTTCCACCTGGCCAATGCAAGCCTGGCAGGGCATAGGAAAAGGAAGCTTGGCCACCTCAGATTTCCTCTTCTACTGTAGGGTGACTCTGAAGGTATGTCAATGAAGTGAGCCAAGCCACAAGACATGTCATATGTACGAATGGTATTATTGAGGGATTCAGTTCACAAGGTATAGGTAGGGAAATAAGTTCGCTATTTTAGAGGTGAAGAATACCTGTATCTGAGAGCTCAGAAAACACACATGACTCTCTCTGCTCAGTAACAGCCACACTGCCAAGCAATCATTCCTAACAAAAACAGACAGTGCCCCCTCCTTCACGCATGAATAGAACACATACTGGTATTTGATAACCCACAGAAATTTTTATTTTGACTGTTTGGTGTTTGAAGTAATAATTAAATGTTTTCTATTTGTTGCGGTCCATTTTGTATTTTATTTATTTTCTTTTATTTGGAACACTTATATGTCGCCCCATTTGCAAAAGCCTCGGGGCGGCTTCCAATACGAATAAATAACTATACAAATACATAAAAATCTGGAGACATCCCGGCATAAATATAAAATCAATAAATAAATTCAACAATTAACGTTTAAATAAAAAGGTCTTGCCCTGGTGCCGAAAAACAAATAATGGCGCCAGGCGGGCCTCTCTGGGGAGCGCATTCCATAAGTGCTGTCATAAGTGCGGTCACCTATTTGGTGCTGTCACCTTTGTGACACCTCAGCATCTCCTGAGGCTGCTCACCAGCCCCCTCCCAGCCTCCTGCTGTGTTGGACTCCATCATTCCCAGCTGGTAGGGAACGCAGCCCATGCAGTCCAGCACAGATGGAGTGCTCCAGTTGGGGAAGGATGCTCTATACAAGCCTTCCAGTCGCCAGCACCAAACTTCCACGGCAGGCAGGTCCTTTGGACCAATTCTGTGGCTGCTGTTTCCCATTGACTGCTGCCTTGATGACAGTCTGTAAGGGACTGGTAGACTGTACTGACTGTCTGAAGAACAAGAGAGAGCCTTTCCTCCACTTTTTTTAAAATTAGACTTTATTTTCTTAACATATACAAATACTTAAAGTAAAATGTGAAACAGAAAAGACTAATATAAATAGAACAAACTAAAATAAACATGTGAATAAAGTTGCCAAGGGAATTTTAAACAAATACAGCCTATACATTCAGTACATTCAGTCCCCCAAAATGATCTATCTTCCTATCTTTCAATGCTCTGGGAGAGTTTAACAGAAAAGAAATCATTAATCTACACAACAGGAGATCTAATCACTTCAAGTTCTACTGCTTTCCTTTTTCTTTTCTAAACTCCCCCTCAGCACCCATTAGTCATATTGTGCATAATAAAATTTCCATTTATCATTTAATTCTTCTAACAGTCTTCTATTTACATAATTAGTTATGGTTGCCATCACAGCATATTCTGCTAATCTACTTCTCCGTTCTTCAGTTGTTGGGGCTCTGATGATTTCCGTTTAAAAGCAATTGTGATTCTTGCTGCCTTGAAGGCCGGGCCTTGATGTGGAGGCCAGGCAGGTGGCTGCCTGAAACTTCGCATTCTCCAACCACAGCTGCTTTTTCACCTTTTCTTGCTTCCTCTGCCCAACTGTGCACACACACACACTTTTCAGAAAACAAACAAACAAACAAAAATGGAGCGGGGGAGAATAATCTTTAAAACATCGACTGGGATCCAAGGATGTTCCACCAACAGGAGGGAATTCCTCGTGCAACTGCATTGCCCTTTCCCCCACAGGCTCCAGACAGTACCCAAATCTCCTCGGACAGATCGGGTGACCCTCCAGAAAAAAATCGGGAGTGGGGTCTGCAAGGGAGATCAGTGGATGGAGAAGTGTCATTGTGCAAATGGAAGTCCCGTTGCGTGACCAGTCTTTCACTCATGCGAGATTGGATCCAGTCCCATGTGAGATTGGATCCAGTCCCATGTATTCAACAAGGCTTCGCTGCCCTCTTCTTGCTTTTGTTTCCACCTTTCAGGAACAAAAAAACTAGAAGAAGAATGGCCAGACTGGTTGGTTTTGTTTTTGTTGTCTTTGCCAGCTGGCTGGCGAGCCTAACAGGCATTGGCATGAAAGGAATATAAACAAGGTATTCTTCCGTAATTTGTCTTTTCTGTCGGTCAGCAATGGAATGAGCCAGCAAGTGAGAAATTATTGCAAAACGGTCCAGGAACAGTTGTATCAACAGGTTGCTTACATGCACACTGCCTAAGCGGCCTGGTGCCCGCCCTAGCACAGCTGCTTCTCCCAGGTTCACAGTATGGAAGATAATGATGCAACGTCCGATGTCTTCGCACTGCATTCCTTGTCTCAGTTCAGGTGCCGCCAAATACATTTTACCAAGAAGGCACTGGCCTTCAAAATAGCTGCTGCCTCATGTGGGATGTACTTTGTTATTTATGAACTTCCTTCTGTTTGGCATGTGCAAAAGAGTTTGAATTAAACACGCTACTTAATTTCTTCGCCCTGTCCTAAGGATGTCACAATATGTTCTTATTTTATCCTAACATGACCTGCCAGAAAGATAAGGCAAAAATATTTGTTCAAGAACAATTAAGGGAGTCACTAGACTAATAGTGATGACATCAGAAATTTTTTCTCAAAAAAAAAATTCCTGTCAAACACTTATAATGCATACACATATCTTATAATACAAATAAACAAGGAGAAGCGATGTTACAGACCAGTGTGATCGGATCCAAAGAATTCAGGGCCTTCAGTCTGTTGAGATTTGTATCTATTTCTTCAGTTGTTGCCTAAGGAAGGAAAAAAAGAGAAAATTTGGATTCACCATTAGTCAGTCCAGGTTTCCAATATGATCTCTCCACTGTCAAGTCTGAGATGTTACCATGAAATTTGGTGTGCAGACTCTGGGCATAATTTTACATTTCAAGTGCCAACAACTGTCTTCAGAAAAGCATTGTTCTCTTACATAAGTCAGATTTACCTTCCTCAGTAGCATGGGCTTAAAACTGACATGTGTGTTATTTGTGGCTTATGGAGGCCATTTAAAACAAAACACACACACCTTCCCTGTGCCATCAATCCCACTGCCAAGGTGTAATTTTATGTGCTTCTGTACCTAGTTAAAGAGTGGAGTCTGCTGCCACATGATGTAGTGATGGCCACCAACATGGACCACTTTAAAGGGTGATTGGACAAGGTCATGGAGAATAATGGCTACTAGCATGATGGGTATATCTGATGTCCAGTAGCAGAGGTAATATGCTTATGCACACTGGTTGCTGGAGAACATGAGCAGGAGGGTACTACTGTGGACTTGTGAAAGAGGTATCACCCAGTGGGGCTAGAACCGTTAGCCATATGGCCAGAGGAGGCAGCCATATCCCAAGCTGTCTTGCCATCTGAAGTGAGAACATGAGCCATGGTGGCCATTTTGCTCTTTCTTGATGGTCAGGCCCTCACAAAAGCTTGGCCAAACTCATGAGGTCCAGTCAAGCTCTTGCAAGAGCTGTGGCCGCAGTACAGGAAGGAAGAAGGCATGCAATGGGAGGGAACGTGGCTGCTCCAGCTGCTTTCAGCAAATGCCAGAGTAGGAAAGTATCTGGTGGGGCTTCCCAGAACACCCACTGGAGGTGGCGAGGCAGTGGGGACAGGCCCTCCTGGCAGGGGCAACAGGAGGCAGAGTGGCTCAGTCTGCATTGTCACTTCCTGGCAAATAGATGGTGAAGAAATGGAAGTAGTGACAGATTTTATTTTCCTGGGCTCCAAGATCACCGCAGACGGGGACTGCAGCCAAGAACTTAAAAGACGCTTGCTCCTGGGGAGGAAAGCTATGGCAAATCTAGACAGCATACTAAAAAGCAGAGACATCACCCTG
>NW_025335641.1:6536547-6645349 GCF_004798865.1 Varanus komodoensis
CTTGCTCCTGGGGGAGGAAAGCTATGGCAAATCTAGACAGCATACTAAAAAGCAGAGACATCACCCTGCCAACAAAAGTGCACATAGTCAAGGCTATGGTTTTCCCAGTTGCAATGCATGGCTGTGAAAGCTGGACCATAAGGAAGGCTGAGTGCTGAAGAATTGAGGCCTTTGAATTGTGGTGCTGGAAGAGACTCCTGCGAGTCCCTTGGACCACAAGGCAATCAAACCAGTCAGTCCTAGAGGAGAACAACCCTGACAGCTGTTTAGAAGGCCAGATCCTGAAGATGAAGCTCAAATACTTTGGCCACCTAATGAGAAGAAAGGACTCCCTGGAGAAGAGCCTAATGCTGAGAACAATAGATGGCAAAAGAAGAAGGGGATGGCAGAGGATGAGGTGGCTAGATGGAGTCACTGAAGCAGTTGGTGTGAGCTTAACTGGACTCCGGGGGATGGTGGAGGACAGGAAGGCCTGGAGGAGTGCCGTCCATGGGGTCACGATGGGTTGGACACGACTTCGTGACTAACAACAACAACAACAGCAACAACAAATCCACAGCACTACCCGGAAGGAGCGGCCAATGCCTCCCACAACTGGGCATGACACCTGCTGACGGGCAACCTAGATGTTGCAAGGGCACAGCTGCCTTCTGAAGCTCATGGGGAAGAAGATACCATTTGGGAGGAAATTCAGAAATGGGAAACAGAGGGTGGAGGCACCATGTTGCAGTCCCCACTAATCTTACCCATTTCCAGTTCTCATTTCCTCATCCTTCCATGTTTCCCTCACCTTTTTTCTAAAAGAAATAGAGTAGCACAGGCATCTGCACATAAGATCACGTCTGACCAGTTCCTCTGCTAGCTCTACAGGCCACCTTTGGGACACACTGTGCTCAGTGTTCTGTGGGAAAAGTTGGACACACTGATTTAAGGTGGTGGTTCTGGGAGCTGCACAATCCTTCCTGGCGGCAGGAAGAGCAAAGCGATGTTTTGCTCCCTTCCATGATTCTGATGAACCATCCTCATATCGCTTAGGCATATCCAGGGTGAGAAAAACAACACTCCATAAGGGTATAATGTTCAAAACAATGTGAATGCTGCCATACATGCCCACATGGGCAAGAGCGTGCACACACGCACAAGCGAGAAGCTGTCTGCCTTTTCCACTAGCAGCAAGGAAAACACGTTCTGTTCCACATCAGTTGTATCTGCTGCTTTCTAAATTCCACACTGTATTACATATGCACTGTAATTCAATTTTCACATGAAAAAGAAATATATGAGAAATTAATTGGCATGGCAGCAGCATCATGCTCTGTTGGGAGGACTCTGAGGAAAAGGGTTTGGAACAGGCTGATGGAGTCACTGGCAAGGCAAGCAAACAGGCACTCTTTCCATTACATCAGCATATGTGCATCTCTGGAGTCAGCGAGCAGGGCCAAAGCTCACTGTGGGAGACTGACATATTTTATCGCAGAGCGGCAGACGTACTCCGTTCCTCATTCGTGTGTCTTTGCATTCACACTGTCCTCACAGAATGTATAGCAAAATAGCTTCCATGCAAGGAATAACTTCAAGGTCATATTAACTATCAAGCTAAGGATGCTACTGAGTAGGACCTGACCCGAAGTGGGAATTACATTTTAGTGTAATCTTATCTGGGAGGTGGCAGCAGAACATGCATCTGTCTCTTCTTCCTTGCTTGAGATCTGTAAAATGTCCTTGCAACATGGTGATCATTTTCCTTTTACAAGGAAAGAGATGAGCCACATCCTTTGCCAGAGGAAACAGGAAGCAGCAGAGTTTATGTATTATTTATTTATTAGATTTATAGCCTGCCTTTTTTCTTACAAAGAACACTAAGCAGCATACATCATTGTACTCCTCCTGCTCTCAATCTTTTCCCCAGAACAAGAACCTTGCGAAGTAGGTTGGACTGAGAGTGTGATTGGCCCAAAGTCACCCATTGGCTCCATGGCCGAGCGGGGACTAGAACCCAGATCACCTGAGTCCCAGTCCCGTGCTCTTAACCCTATGCCACACTGGCTCTCATTGCTGCCAAGGGGCAGTCGGTGTGGTTGAATAAATGGTTGAGCTGGTCCCTTTTCCTTTCCATGTAAATCTTGGTTCTGTTTAAAAAAGCACGGTTCAGGGGCAGAGGTCTTTGAGATTCCAGAAGGTCCTCAGTAATGAGAAGCTATGACATGGTGAAAGAAACCCAGTGAGTTCTGCAGAAGTTACTACATGATGCTCTCTTGGTAAAAGAAAAAAACTGGAGCTATAATCGCCTAAAAGAGATGACAGCATTGCCTGTATTTATAACAGGTTGGGAAGCAACAGAATAGTATACAGCTCTGGTGTGATCATAAGGCAAGGCGCGCTCTGAAAGGCAGTTGCTGAGGCCAAGGACTCCTATGAACTGCTCCACCCAATTTCCCCAGACCAGCCTTCTCCAACCTGGTGCTCTCCAGCAGTTTGGGACTTCAGCTTTCATGGACCCCAGCCTGGGACGGGGGGGAATGCTGGAATTTTGTTGTCTGGAGAGCGCCCAGTTGGGGAAGGCTCTCTCAGCAAAGGACCTGACAGTCGACATTTGTAGGTCTTCCTGTTCTGCACAGGCCCCACAGAGGTGCTATCGCAGTAAGGTGGGCATTGCCGCAGTTCATTGCAAGTTCATTGCTGTGAGGGTGGAAGAAAGCGAGCATTTCACTAACAGAATTGTGTTGTTTTCACAGCCTTGGTTTGTGCTCCTACTGCAGAAGCTTTTCAGGGACTATAAATAGCCAGATGGGATATTTCAGTGGACAAAATCTTTGGAACATTATGTATAATTTGGCAGTGTCGATTCCATAGTTACAGGGTCAGCTGTGATATATTTTTTTAGTTTCAGTAACACTAGATTTCCATACTATCTGTGACAATGTAATTGATTTTTTAACATCAGAGAGCTATTTCTGTATGTATGTGGATGCACGCACCTTCTCAGAAAAGGTAAGCCACAATAGGAATGCCATATCATTTGATCCAGCTTTTCTCCACAGAAACAAAATGTTAGAAATCTCAACAGATTTACATGAAATGGAGCAGGCATTTTAACGCCTGAACATTTGCATTTTTGCAGGTGTCCATTTAGGTTTGGATCTGTCACAAATGTAACAAATGCTTTTGCTGTGCTAATGAAACAGAATTCTGTTTCGGCCTGAAGAGAAGCAAAATAAACATTAAGTAATTGTCTCCCAAAGGAATTGGAGTGAAACTCAAAGGGATATGAAGGATATACAGATTATGTTGCTAAGGAACAGGAGTAACTACTGAAAGCTTGAAGTCCCGAAAGGAGCATCATTAATGGGGCGTTCTGCTAACAACCAAAATGTCAAGTCATGGTGAAGGTGGACATAATGATGGGATAGCCAGTGGTGGTGTACTGGTTCCTAGCACTGGAGGGATTTGGGTTCTGGTCCCCATCTGGCTCACTGAGTGACTTTGGACCAGTTACTGAATCAGCCTAAGCTACTTCACAGATGTGTTGTAAGGCTAAAATGGAAAAGAGGACGATTATGCAAGGCATCTTGTGTTCCTTGAGGGGTAGCAGTATAATAAATAAATAGTCAAAAAGTACATATTAGGGAAAGAGAAGGAATTAAAGGAGGGAGGTTGAAGTAAGGATAGATTGAGGATTTTGAACCTGAGAACCGAATCCTGTTTCTGCAAAGCTCTTGGGGTTTGCATTCCAGTGGTGCATGGGGCAAAACATAAAAGCAGTGTATGTTATCTTGGGAGAGGCATGACTGCGGGGTGGAGAAAGGGAAGTGGCCAGAAAAAGTGTGTCCATCTGAGAATTTGGAACTGAGGTGAACTCCTGGGATTTAGTGAATGCTCATCTACTGAGATGCTTTTTACTTGTTCTCCTACCTGGCTGGGAACTGTTCATCCAAGAGAAGCTCATATTCAGCTAGGAGAAGGTTTTGATGGCCCAACAGTATAAAGAAAAGGTTGTTCCTTTGGTCTCTTTGGCACAAAATTGACACCCCTTCCCAAAACTGTGCAGATTCCATTGGAAAGACCAATGTGGTTGGGTTCACCCACACAGCTGACTCCTTTAAACATTGCAGAGCTGGAAAAGTGTAGAAAGGGGCAACTAAAACGGTAAAAGGGGTGGAGCCACACTCCTATGAGGAAAGGTTGCAACAGCTGAGGTTGCTTAGCTTAGAGAAAAGATGAGTAGCGGGAGCACAGTGTGGTGAGAGGATAGGGAGATCTTTTTATCCCTTTCTTGTAATACCAGTACCTGGGGTCATCTCATGAAGCTTATTGGTGGGAGATTGGGAACAGGTTAAAGGAAGTGCCTCTTCATATGCCACATAATTAAACTATGGAATTCACTTTCACAAGAGGTAGTGAGCACTACCAATTTGGACAACTTCAAAAGGGGTTGGAAGTGGCTTCTGGTCCTGATGGCTATATGGTACCTCCAGAATCAGAGGCCGTGTGCCTATGTGCTCCAGTTGCTGGCTGTGGAAAGGAGCTGTTGAACCCATGTCCTGCTTGTGGAATGTGCTGGGCATCCAGTTGGCCATTCTGTAAACAGAATGCTTGACTAAGTGGACCCTTGGTCTGATCCAGCATTGCTCTGCTTATGTTCTAGCCATGTGGAAGATGTAACAGATAAGGAGACTCAATGTAGTCAGGATAACAAATACAATACAACATTTCCCAGTGTGGTACCCTCCCAATGGCTTTGGACTAAAACTCTCCCCATTCCCAGTCAGTAAGCACTATGTTGGAGAATGTTAACATATGATATATGGCTTTTCTGAAAGATTTAGACTTAACAAGGCAGCCTAGAAATAAATAACTAAAAGCATAGAAGAGACAGAGATTGTGTGGTACCTTATTGTACTATGCTGTGCAGCTTCCTTTGCCTTCTTAAAAATGTGTGTGGGAATCCAAGTCTTGTGGGAAAAACTGTCAAATAGAACACCAAATGGTGAAAGCAAATGTCTCTCTTTGGCTAATAACATATACCAATAAGTGGTTAAATGAATAGTTAGCGGAGGACTGCACAATCCTATGGCCACATGACAGCGCCTAGAGGGCCATAGGATTTTTTTGGAGGCCCGACTGCATCATCAAACTGGGACTTGGGGCTGAGGGTTTATTCCCCCTTCTCACAGCTAACATAGAAAGAACTGTGCCAGATGCTTCTCCAAGTATACAAAAGTGACCTCAGAGGAGCAGTTTAATTGGTGTTCAGGGTCAAGGAATGGAGGGGATTTCACTATATGAGCTACCAAACTTGAAAAAGGTGAGTAGCTTGCTACCTGTACCCATGCTAGATGCAATAGACTTGGTCGTTAATGTCTTAATGTAATCCCCCATGAGCTCTTTGCCCTTGACCCTCCTAACACCTAGACATCCCTCTGACTCAGTCCACCTAATGTTTTTCCATCACAAGAACCTGTGTGAAGTTTTAGTTTCTGCCACAGTGACCTTTCATTGTCTGCTGATGAGGCTGTCTGTGAACATTCCATGTTGCTAACAGAAATATCCCCACCCCCAATTCTCAAAACATGCCTGATCCAAACATGGTTGCATAATTGTTATGGTTCAACATTCCATCCATCTTATGTCCTGCTTCACTAACCTTTTTAATGCCCTGTCATCAAGATCTACTCAACCTGAGTGGTGTACCCCAATGTAGTAAAGTACAGAACTGCAGGTAGCAGCTTCTTAGTGAAGAACCTTCTGGAGTAGATCCCTCTTGGCAGGAAGGAAAGTACAGGGCTTTCTGTTCCGGATGAGTCTTGGTTGAACAAGAAGGTCTTTTGCGCTCTGGTGTGTTTATGTATTCTTGGTTATTCTTTGGACTTGACCTCTGGCCTGTTCCATGGCCCTGCCTTCTCAGTTCATATGTTGTCATATTCTGCATTCTTAAGTTGCTGATAGTAATTCATGGATGGCGATAGCCTAAAAACTGGAGCAGGGTTAGGGTTAGAGTTATATGCAGATTTATCCATATTTAAAATACTAACCTTATTTGCTAATTGGAAAAGATCCCATTTGTTTCAGCTCTGTTATTACAGAAAAATCCTGCTGAGATAGAAGAATTAATCAGCAGCAGTGCCATTTCCCATTCCTTCATCTTCTGTTTACAAAGTCCACATATGCTTCTGAATAATCTGTTCTTGCTTCTGCAGCCTCCTACTTCAGGGTACTTTGCCATATTCCATTTAGAATTTATTTTCCATGCCATCCCTAATCATAAAAATTAATCAAAAATAAAAGGGTAGGTCACTGTTAGTCTATTTGCTAATATGCTCATCATCCGTATACAAACCAGACAGAATTCTAAGAACAATCTGATTTTAACTTAGCCTTCTGCTTTCCATCAAGAGGAAATCCAATAAGAGGATATGCCTTTTTAGTCAGTTGTAACCCACTGGCTTGTTTTGAAATTTAAAGTAGGCCCTTCTTTCAAATATGTTACTAACTATGGTTTGTAAGTGAGACATAGCTGAGATGTCTTTGAGCCGCCTACAAGAACCAGCAAGCTCAATGACTGGTATGCTCATACGGTGCATATTGTCGTGATTTTTCAAGGTAGGTTGCTGATGCCCAACAGCAACAACCATGAAGAGTGCCTGTCTTAGACGACAACGAAGGATCCAGCCCTTCACACAAAGCTCCATCTTCAGCATAATTCAGCTGAGGTTTAAGGATTCTCAGTTCAGCCCAATAGCACATGGCCATCTAAAGGCGGTCCCATAAAACCATAAAGTTCTGATTAGAAAATGAGTTAGCGGCATCACTGGTTTCCTACTTGGTTCCAGGCAGACCACATTGTATATATTCCTTGTCTGCTGCTCTAGAACCTTCCTTGTCTCCCTACTCCACCTAATTTTGACCACATCATCTGCCTGGAGCCATTCAAATCTTTGCCTACCTGCTTGGGAAGCTAATCCTAGGCCTTCCTCTGCCTACAGTCCTTGCTCCTGACCTTTGAACGCTTGGTCACTGCTTCCAAACTTCACTTGTATGTGTTCTGGATCATGCCAATTTACCCAAATTGGCTTTGTCACCATTAAAGATAGAAGTGCAGTGCTATTCTTCTTTATATCTGCCCCCACCCATACACACACTTGAAAATGTCCAGATTGTACATCAGAGAGTGCCCAATAACCCAGTGTACGCTCTTCTGAATTCCCTAGAGAAAGGGTGAAATCTACAGGTAACTATAAGTGAAAATAAAATTTAAGGAGTTTAGTGCTCTTATTTCATCTTGTACTGTATAGAGACCAAATTGCCATGGTGGAAGATCTGGAGGAGGACCCTGCTGAAACAAGTAGGGGGGCCTTTAATTCTTTGGCCCCACTGTAGCCCCAGTCTAGAACAGGTTCCAAGTTGGACTGCACCCTGCATGCCTGCTATTTGCACCAGTAAGTTAAGTTCCTGTAGAACAAATAGAAGCTTTCTCCCCAGTACAAGCACAATACAATACAAAAGTGCAAGAGAGGACATGCCATGCAAGGGTCCCAATGCAGGTATCAGTTTGAGGCTGTGTTTTGTTTTGTTCTGTTTTTTAAACCACACACACAATTCCAAATTGCCTGAATAGCATCAAATTTTGTTGGCCCCTTAGACTGCAATCTTACGCTTGCTTGTTTATTTGCTTGCTTGCTCGTTTATTACACTTCAGTACCACCCCATAGCCTGTTTGGCTCTCTAGGAAGATTTACAAAATTTAAAACATATTAAAATAGTCATAATTAAATAAACAACAGATAATAAAACCAATATAACAAAAATTGACAACAACAATTGTAGTAAAATTAATTGTGGCATAGCAGCAATAAAGATACAATTAAAACAAATGCTAGCTATCAAAAGGTATGGAAAATAAAAACCTGGTGCTGAAAAGAGACCAAAGATGATGCCCGCTGCACCTCCTTGGAAAACATGCTCCAAAGATAGGGTGCTATTACTGAAAAGGCCTTTCTTCTAATTGCCACCCCAGAGCTTTTTTTTTTTTTTTTGGGGGGGGGGGGTCCCTGAGAAGGTTCTCATCAGATGATCTTAGGGGTAAGGTAGGGACACACGAAGCAAGGGGGTCCTTCAGATAGCTGGCCCCAAGCCATTTAACACCACCTCTTTGGGCCCAGACTTCAACCAGCAGCCAACGCAGCTGAAAGAGGACTGGTGTAATAAGCAACATAATAATGTTGATCAGAATTGTCCCATTAAAGATTATATTAAATTATTAAATATAACTGAGCTTACTTCTGAGAAACACAAAAGACTGCCCTGAAAATTAAGCATGCCTAGGGCCATTGACAGGATGCAGGTGGCGCACTGGTTTAAACCGCTGTGCTGCTGGGCTGGTTGATCGAAAGGTCACCGGTTCTAATCTGCACAACGGGGTGAGTTCCCGTTGCTCCGTCCCAGCTCCTGCCAACCTTGCAGTTCAAAAGCATGCAAATGCAGGTAGATAAAAAGGTACCACTTCGGTGGGAAAGTAACGGCATTCCATGCACTTCGGTGTTTATTCATGCCGGCCACATGACCATGGACACTGTCTATGGACAAACGCTGGCTCCCTTGGCTAGGAAATGGAGATGAGCATCACCCCCTAGAGTCAGGCATGACTGGACTTTAATGTCAAGGGGAAACCTTTACCTTTACCTTAGGGCTATTGACTGCCCTTTTCATAGCTTTGCACAATTCAGATGAAACCGAGGGCCATATAAATGACTTTTTGAACAGTATTGATACAGAGGTGGACAGCTGGTTGCTCTCCAGATGTTTGGCCTGCAATTCTCATTAGCCTTAGCCAGTAAAGGAAATGGTGAGGACTCAGGGAAATTCAGGTTCACCCCTATGATGGAAAATTGGGACTATTTGTTATCCTTGTTCTAAAGAGTAGATGGGTAATTCAGTCTTGACAAATGCATCTCTGAACTTCTCACTGTTGGAAAGTTCTGTGTGACTCCAAGGTGTATCATGTTAGGGCACATACTATGCCAGTGAAAGATTTCACCTTACTCTTCTGCTACTGCTGCTGGACTAGCATAGCGGTCTGTACATCAGCAGGGGTTTCGTTTTGCTTTTCATTTTGTTTTTTAGAGATGCAGCAAAGCCCTCTAGTGTCCATTGCATGGATGCACACATTTTTTCCTCAACTAGACCATGCAAAATTTTGTCAGTAGCACAGGATATAGCAAAAGCTATTTATATTATGTAGAAACACATTATCAACATCTTCAACTGGTGCAGTTCATGTTCTAGAACTTTTAAATGGATTAATCTGAAGACTAAAGGCTTACCTACAGATATGTGGGTGGGGGGAGGTAATGGAATGTATTCTTTCCTTCCATCTCCATTTAGCCTCCATTTTAACCTGTGAGGCAGGTTAGGCTGAGACTCAGTAAAAGACATCCAGTAAATTTCATAATTTCAAGAAAGAAAGAAAGCAACCCACACCCAACACGCAGCTGGCACCCTTTTTGAAGTACCATGAAGCCAGTGTCACAGAACAGAGCTTTCTTCATTGCTCAGGGAATGGCCCTTCCCTTTAATGCTATGGCAAACAATGTGCTTTGTTTTGTTTTTTAAACAACTCTCTCTGCTGGTGCTTGTCAAGACTTTCTCTTACCAAAGCAAAGCTTCCTATGTAAAACTGAATTCGGATGCAGATTACTGATCTGCATGTCAACGTCCGATACTCTCCTTTCTGTCCGATGATCGCCTCCTTAATTAATTATTGCTGTGAAGACATGAAAATCCACCCTGACTACTCTTTAGAATGCCAGATACTGAAGATGACACTCAAATACTTTGGTCACTAATGAGAAGGAACAACTCATTGGAGAAGACCCTGATGCTGGGAACGACCGACGGCAAAAAGAAAAGGGGACGGCAGAGGATGAGGTGGCTGGATGGAGTCACTGGGGCAGTGGGTGTGGGCTTGGGTGGACTCTGAGGGATGGTGGAGGATAGGAGAGCCTGGAGGACTGTTGTCCATGGGGTTGTGGAGCATCAGGCACGACTTTGCGACTAAACAACAACAACACCACCATCCAACACAGAGATTCAATTAAAAATCAAACGCCAGATCCAACACTACTTAAAAACCCATAAGTTAGTTCTGGTGCAAACTAATTTCCAGTCATTTGGGGGATACAAATAACAAGGAGGATATTAATCTTTGATTTCATTCCAGTGTATAATTTGGATATCTGTTCATTGAGGAGGCATCCCCTCTGTGTTGTGGGGTTCCCCATTAAGCTTCCTAATAAATCATCATACATGATTATTTGATTATTTTGAAAAGTTCCAAAAACCTAGTAATCTGTCATCTTTCTGAGCCTGAAAAATGGCCATTATATGTTTCAGGGTTTATATATACCAGGGGATGCCAAAAAATGCATACGCTTTTAAAGAGATGTTATCTGTGTATTACTTTTTGAAGTTGAATTGAATTATGGTAGCAATGTGTAGTATGGCATTTGCTCAAAAGATGCATTAATCAAATGAATGCTAGTGTCCCCATGCAAGAGGCAGGACAGTCAAAGAAAATGACAGAATAACAGTTGTTGTTCAAGGAGTGCAAGACCATTTGGAAGTGGTATTTGAAATTCAAGCACCTTGTGGAAGTACCACAACAATGGAGGCATGAGTACGCAGCAGAACTTCCTGTACGCCAGACAACTGCACATATTCATGATGACCTTGAGACACACAGTATTGTCTGTGATGTGCACAAGGGAAGAGCCGGGAGGCTTCGCACAGCAACAAGTTCACCATAATCAGAAGTGTCTGGACACTGATGATAACCACTTGGAGCACCTCTTGTAATTGCAGAAGTCAAAAGTGACTTGTATTCATCTTTTGTTATCAGCATATATTTGGTATTACAATTTTAATACAGTTCTTCTCCTCTCTTAAAATGTGTATACATTTTTGGCACCCTCTGTATGCCAAGAAAGAGAATTGACTGCTTAGACTACCTGTGTATTAACCCATGTTTTTAGCAGTGACAGCTCAAAATGATTGTCCCCTATTTCATTAAGTATTTATCAACTGGGAGATTCACAGCAGGGAAATGGGACATTTCTGAAAATGAAAGAAAGAGGATTTTCCTACTTGTGTAATTGTGATATTTCACTATAGCACAGTGCCATCTGGAGCGTATACAGTGGAAAAGCAGGAAAACTGTATGGTCTCAGTTTTGTGACCAAAGATCTCAGTTTTGTGACCAAACTGAAAAGAGATGCAGCAAGTGAGTGACTGGCCCAAGCTGCAAAGCCGCTTTGTTCTCCTCCCCAGCATGCGCAGCTTGAAAAACTGGCACTGAAGCTAGAGATTCTGATCTAAAAATCCCTTTTCCCTGCATAGGTGGACCTTCATCACTGGAGTGGATCTTTGAAATTGCATGCATTGCAGTCCCAAGCACATCTGGGGGTAGAGTGAGATCCATCAGTTCAGGAACAGTTCAGTTCTTTGGTTCAAAGGTGGGAATGCACATTCTTGCTGGACTGAGCTTCCTGTCCCTCTCTAGCTGATGCAGTTTCAGCAATTGTGGGTTGTTCAGAATGAGCTTGTGCGGCTGTGGTGCTTTGGGAAATTTGAACTGGTATTGGGGAGTTGATATCAGCATCCCTACCAGAATCCATTCCATCTGGAGTACTCACTAGGGTAAAGAACAGACCTACATGCCTGACCAGGTATAGCTTTCCACAGGGAGCTCCTCTCCAAAGTTCCCTGAGAATGGTGATAGTACAGCTTTTGGGAAATGGATTGTTGGGGAGGAAGGCAGTGAAGGGGTTTATTGACTCCCCCAAGGTGTTCTTTAGGGAAAGGGGAATAAGGAACGCTGAAGCAAGGACAGCACTTCTGCAAGGAAAGCACACATTAAAAAAAAATGCAGTGTGCTGCCTGTATACACCCTGTAAGAAGGGTCACATTAAAGACAACAGAAAAATACAGTGGTACCTCGGCTCACGAACACCTGAGTTCACGACCAAATAGGGTCGTGAACAGAAATTTCTGAAAAATTTTGCCTTGAGTCGCGAACTCTGCATCAGGTGACGATCGGGATTGGCCCATCTCCCCCCCCGAGTGCGCCTGCCATTGCACCAGTCTCCCCCCCCCGAGTGCGCCTGAGATCCCACCCATCTTCCCTGAACGCGCCCGCAGTCGCACCTGTCTCCCCCTCCCCAGCGTGCCCGCTTCAAATTTTTGTGATTTAAAAAAAAAATAGTCACAGAATGGATTAACCTTATTTACATTGAACCTTATGGGGAAATTTGACTTGACTCATGACCAATCTGGGTCACAACCAGAGTCCTGGAACGGATTAAGTTTGTGAGCCAAGGTACCATTGTACTTGGATGAAAAAAGAAGGCAAGACAACTCTGGGACTGGGATCTGTGAAAACCACACTGAAAAGATAGCAGGAGACAGGCTAAGTTTGGTCCTTGGGCAGTGCATGATTGTCTGCAGCTAGAAAACAGCAGGCGGAAATAGATAGAGGGGCTGGGAACACAGCCTGTAAGCCTGTAAGACCACAGCAAACAGCTGCACATCTATTCCTAGACAGATGTGGGTAGCAGATGTTGGATGGCTGGAGAGGTCCCTGTGGTTGCCACTTTTTTCATGGGATTGTGCTGTATTTCTGTACCATGACTGTTAAGACACAGTCCTGGCTGTTATGAGAACCCATTGTGGTAAAAAGAAACCATAGAACAAACCATTGCTTCTATGGGCAAAACTAAACCATAGTGAAATACCACAGCTGGGTTCAGATCACATGGCAGACAAACAAGAATAAAAAACCACTGTGACTTGTCATGTTCTAATCCAGTCACTATATGGATTCCTTTTGGCACCCAATTTAGATTCAACAGTTTCTTTATATATATTTCGAGTTTTTATTATTTTGAATTCAACTAGATTTATTTAGGCGTTTAAGCACTGCAGCCTCCAACTGTTTTGTTAATACTAAAGTTAATGTTTTAAAGCTGGGATAAACTGAGTCAGTCAGTCATATTAAGAAGTGGTGCTAAAGTAATTCTTTATTTTGGTATAACTGTTGTTAATGGATTAAAATGGTTTTTTCTCCCCTTAATTAAGAACACTGGGCAGCAGAGGGAGCTCTCCGAGAGGAAGAAAAGTTGCAGGTTTGTTGAAGTTACTATTCATCAACATAATTTATCAACTTCAAAGCTTATATTTTAATCCTACAACCACAGTTGAATAATATAGGTCTCATAGGGATGCAAAAAGCAAGTCATAGTTTTGATCATCTTTTAGCTATAACCAGACTGAATTACTGACACACAAAGCTGGCTTAAAAGAGTATTCAAAACTGTAGAAGTGAAAGCCAACATGCGAACTCATACTCAAGGGTATGAGTTGAAGGTGGGTTGTCATTGAACCATGGGTTGTTGTTGAAATGTGGATTATTGTGCTATCTGAACCCAGACATGCCAACAAACCATGGTTTGTTAACCAAAAACAACCCATGAAGAAAACCCGTGGTCTTTTGTTGAGCTGTGGATGATTGTTCCTGTTTAGCAAACCATGGTTTGTTAGTGTGCATGGGCTCAGACTAAAAAAAACTCAAATGTGATATTTTGGTCATCCCAATAAAAGTGTTACAGTAATCTGGATTATGGAATTTTTTAAACAGCCAACACAGCTATTTTTACTTCCAAAAAACATTACAATTTTATTTCTCACTGATTAAAAGCATCCAATGAATAACTTGGATTTTAGTCATGAATGATTTGGATTTTCATTCTTATATTTTTATTCATTTTCACTAAGGAGTTAATACAATTAAACATTTTGTACTTGCCATTTAATCTGTAATCCTTTGTAACACGTTTTTGTGTTTATCCATTGTGTTTATCCATTAATGTTTTATTCAGACTTAATGGGGACCTTTGGACACTGTCTCACAGCTATAGTTGTTTGCTAACATTTAAATACATTTTGTGCCATTTTTGTTTTTAAGGTTTAATCCTATGCATGCTTAGACAAGAAAAAAAAACAACCTTACAATGCCCCTGACATCCACTTTCTCTTGAAGAGTGCTGTTAATCAGTAGTTTGCTTTTCTATACACCTTATTCAGGAAAAAAAAAAAAAAAAAGACTGCGTCTCCTTTCTTTCAACTGAACATGGAACTTTGAATTTCTTCAAATTCACTGCCAGCAACAAAGAAAGAGAGTGGCACCACATGATGTTTGTCCTCGCTAAATATATTCAATGTAGGCCATATTAAGAGTTAAGGAACGGGCTCTACAGTGACCTAAGGAGCACAAGGTAAAAATCGGCTTTATTTGAGAGTGATATACATGCCTTAGCTAAACAGTATGCATGTTCCACACTTGTCTGTTTTTGCTGCTTCTCTTTTGTTCTTCTTGCTGCATTGTTTGATGAAGTGCACTGAACCAGGAAAGCGCACCTGGGCTGCAGTTCCTATGCATGCCCACTTCAGAGTAAGTCCCATTGAGCTTCGTGTGATTTACTTTCAAGCAAGTAATAAGATCAGACTGTTTATCATTCAGGAACTGGCTGCAGTACTGGAATAATTACCTGCACTTGTTTCCTACCTGCTTGTTCCTAATGGCTGACATTTTTATCATCTTTTGCAAGAATCTACCAAAAGCACCATGAAAGAGACAGCTCTGTGCTTTGCCTTTCAGTCACCCGTATTTTTTCTTATAGCTTGGATCACTTCCTCAGAAGGCTGTTTTATCTGGCAAAGGTCCCCCACCAGGACTGGCTGGGTCCAATGTTGGTTCTTTTTAGCATAGGCTGACTGAACTTGGTGGCACTTTGGTTATTTATTTCTCTACACTGTATGCACCCTGGCTGAGATCATAAGGTTTCTAAGGGCATAGTCCTATGGGTTGAGTCTTTGAGCGACAGAAGCTTCCAAACTCAGAGCCAGAAGTGTGGGAGGAGCAGCAGAGATGAACTTTGCCTCTCTGACCTCTAGTCTTTGCACTAGATGGTTTTGTGTGTGTGTGTGTGTGTGTGTGTGTTTTGCCTGTCTAGCAATCCTCTTTAGAGGGGAGGAGAAAGAAAGCCAGAACAAGCTCAGCAGACCTCATATTCTGACTTATTTGGATTCCTTGTCTTCCCACTGATTGAAATACTCCATCTTCCTCTTCTCTGAGTCCAGCATCTCTAAGTTGGAGGAGGAAATTCCCACTATCCTACGGCCCCTAAGACAATGTCTACAGGCCATAGGATTGCTGCCTCTGTTGTTTGCCTAGAAATACATAAAATATAATATACAAACCAATGAAAAATAGTAATAAATATTACATGTAACAAAAACAGAACAGTCAGAAAAATTACATAAATAAGTACATCTTCAAGAGGTGACTTCAGCTTGCCTGAGCATTAAAAAAAAAAACAACAAAACATGTTTCAGTAGCTAAGAGGCAGCCAGCAGCATTCTTTTAATATAGGCATAGTGTGTGTATGGGCCACTGAACATCCTAACGGTTGCATTCTGCACTAGCTGCGGCTTGCAAACCAGGTGCAAGGACCACTTCACACAGATCACATTCCAGCAGTCTAACTGTAAAGTTACAAGCTCAAATTACCAGGTTCGCAATTCTACAATAACATGTAAGTAATAAATGGAAGCGCATTAGGTGAAATTTCTGACTGATAACGTGAGAGTGGTACGTATACGCTATCACAACAGGTAGAAGTGCTGCACACCTTGATATTTTTATGTCCTCACTGGATTTTCAGGATTGTGACAGCTGTTCAGCTTTCAGTTCACTATTCTGGAGGGGCCTCTTCCTTATATGGTAAAATTCAGTCTTTGTTGTTGGGTTCCTCAGAACTTTGAAAATGGTTTGAAATGTTGCATATATAAAAAGCGAGAATCCTATGCATGTCTACTCTGCAATCCATCCTACCGCCTTCAGTGAAACTTACTCCTAGGCAACCGTGTGTCCTCTTGATGTTTTCCCAGAATCCTTGACTATTGTTGATGTTGCCTGGATCTTATGTGAGTGTAATTTAAAACATCTGGTAGGCACCAGGCGGCAACATAGAACTGCAGAGAACCATGTCCTGAATCCAATGGATTATTGCTCCTTAGAAGGGGACTAATTTTAAGCAGGATGGCCCACCTATATAAAGCATTACTTTTTTCTATTCTATTCAGCCTGTGCATGTTTAAGCCTGTTGCCATTTCATGCATGAACACCAGGGTCCCCAGCCTTTTGAGGTCCATCAAGACTTTTGAAAGATGCCTTGGGAGCTCTCATAAAATGGCTACCATAGGAGTTCCTCATTCATTCATTAGGTAGCTGCCATCTGGTGATAGCTGGTAGCACACTGCCCAATAGGCCAGTATTGCAATCCTTACACACGTTTAGACAGAAAAAAACCTAGTCAGCAGATTCCTTAGATTATAATTTTCACTATACGTACTGATTGCTCAGTAATTTCCCAGCATGCACTATTTTTTGTCTCTTCTAAAGCTTAATTACTGGCCATAAGAACTTTAAGGCATAATCCTAACCATGTAGCTTCTGGAAAATCCTGGAAATTGTAGAACATATCTCTGCAAAATATTCATAGGTTTGTGCTTAAATATAGTTGGATAAAAAGATGTGGAATGCCAGCATTGTTTTTTTTCTGATAGAATGGAATTCAAATTAACAGATACGACAATTCTAGGTGGAATTAAGAGGTGGTAAAACCTTTAGTCACTAATAGATAAATAGATACAAATTCTGTTTGTCAGATCTTTCTTCCTCCCTTCCCTTCCCTTTTAATGCTTTCCTACCAGCTGCCTGTATGCAGGATTTTCCAGCCAGTTTTTGTTATTATTTTTTAAACACATCTGTCCTATTTTTTGTTGAGATTCACCAGCTTTTTCTCACCTGCTAACCCTTCACCAACATGATGCCCCAGAGTCAGGCTGTCTCCACCCCAGTTCTTCAGTCAATAAAACAAAATACACCAAATAAACATCATGAAAATAACAAGTGCAGAATTTCACAACCGGCCAAAAGTAATATGAATGAGGAACAGCCAAATGAAAAAAGCAGTTGAGGTTGCTTGAACTCCCACACAAACAACCACTCCCCTCAAGTGTGTCAAGATGCTAAAAATAATCAACGATTAATCAAAACAAATAAAAGTGGAGTTAAAAATACGATCGCCGACAGATGTTTCAGACAACTGGTACAATTTTCTTTAGGCTTCAGAAGCTAATGCTGCTTCCTGGAATCATTAACTATTCAATCTCAAGTTAAGAATTCTCAGAAAACATTGCAGCCTAGTAGTATGTATATTTACTCAGAATTAGGTCTCAGTGAGTTAAATGGCCATACTGCATAGCATGCATAGAACTACAACCAGCCAGTGCAATCCTATGAATGGTTACTCAGAAGCAAGTCTGGCAGTGCTCAGTGGAATTTACTACCATTTCCCTAGGCGCACATGATGGCAGCCTTTCCACATAAACCCATGCATACTTGCTCTGAATTTAGTTCCAGGTCAAATGAGGACTTGGTGTGTCTAGGATTGCAGCCAAGGAAGCTGGCTTGAAGTCACCTGGCCCTGGCCCTATCCTCATGGGTAGTCTGTGTGCAGGTACACATAAGCGCAGAGCTGGAAGGGAGCCAAAAGTGGGTGAATCACCCCTTCTCTCTCTCTTTCCATGCCACGAGTTGCCAGCAAAGAAACCTTCACTCCTGCTAGAGGTCTGCATGTAGGTGACTGTAGAAATTGGTTTGAGCAGTAACAGCTGCATTGCATTAGGCTGAGGGCCACATGTTTCCCACCCTTAGGGTACCAGAAGCTGCTGTTGGCCTGTTACGTTTCCTTTGGAATGATTGTGACCAAATGCACCCCAAAATGATCTAAAGCAAATGCCCTGTTGTGTCAGCTGTTGGGTCTAACAATGGAAATCTGCTGCCTACATGAGAAGAAACTGATAAAACTGGTGCTGTTGTGTTTCTGGCAAGTCATGGGAAGGCGAAGCTCACTGGAGAAGACCAGCTATGAGATCGATCGGTTCCATGAAAGAAGTCACAGTTTACAAGAACTGAGCAGGACTGTCCTTGACAGCATCATTCAAAGGGTCTCCAAGTCATAACATAATAGGCTGCAATTTCACCACTGTTGTATGTAAGGAAGTGGCCTCCAGTCCTCACAATTTTTAAGGTGGCACAAGACAATTTCATGGTTTGCACTAAGGAAACCATGTAGAAACTAATTCCATCATTCCTTGCAACCCTTAAAGAGCCTTCCTCACTCTGCTGCTCCCCGCCATATGCTTTGGCCTCTAACTCCCATCAGTCCCAACCAGCGCAGCCAATGGTCGGGAATGCTGGGAACAGTAGTCCAAAAGAGAGCACGAGGTTCGGTCCGGCGGGGTGAGAAGCGTGCTCGGCGCGATCCAGCGGTGTGGCTGGCACGCAGCAAACCCGGATCACAGGCGGCCGGGCGTCACGCGCTCTGCGCTGCAGGAGGAAGCAACGGGGCGCCCCCTTGCACGCGCACCTGTTCCCGGGTCAGACCGATGGGGCTGTCGGCAGCGGCCTCGCGCGCGGCCTGCCAATTAGCGAGCGCAGCCCGCGGGAAAGCGAAGCGGCGCGCGACCGCTGCAGGCCGCGGGGAGGAGGAGGAGGAGGAGGAGGAGAGACGAGCTAGCGCGGGGGCAACTTTTCCTGCTTGCCAGGCCCTCGTCGCGAGCGGCTGCACCTGAACCGGGAGGGGAAGGCGTCGCCAGCAATCACATGGGCTCCGCCGCGGGTGCCATTGGCTGGAGTTTGGCCACTAGCCGCATTCTGCGTTGGGGGAGCCCAGCGGGGGTGAGCGGCGGTGGAGCCCTTGCGGCTTCTCCGGAGGCCGACGAGACGAGCTTCAGTCTTCGGCTCGGCTCGGCTGCAGAGCAGGGGTCTCCTAGAGGGTCTCACCTGGACGCCGCCTGCATGGCTTCCCCGCCAGAGTGACCCGGTTCCCCGGAGCGCCCTGCCTGCTGAGGTGCGTAAATGCGCGAAGCGGGGCTTGCCCCTGGATGCTGTGGCCGGCCGCACCGCGCCGCGGTCCCTGCGAGATCCTGCGCCCTACTCCGCATGGCCTGTGCCATTGCATGACCGTTGCTTGTGCCTTTCCTTCTCTTGCAAGATGGATCGGGATTAGCCTTCCCCACCCCCAGCACTGAGCAGAAACGGGCGGCGCTAGGCTAAGAGACAACAACCCTTAAGGCCACTGAAAGCTCACAGAACAGTCCTGTGCATGTCTACTCAGAAATAAGCCTGGCTGCGTTCAGTGGGCCTTGCCCCTGGGGAAGTGGGACAGGGTTACATCCTTAAGGACGTCTCAAATGATGGGCCCCTTTAAATTAATCAGACTTGAGCGATGATGAGTAGGAATAACATCAACCTTCAGAGTACAAGTTAATGCCCACTTATTTGGCATTTCCATAGGATTGCATTGTAAATGAATCAAATGACATTTGAACCTTTGTGAGTTACAGCTCGGTCCTGTGCTGCACCAGCCCAGTTAAGTGTTTTCAAAGGGAGCCTGCCTTGTCCTCAGCCAAGTTTCTAGCTGCTTGGAAAGGGGAGCTTAAGGTTGCTAGACACCTGGGGCTATCTCATCACATCTCCAACTTCTAAACATTTGAGCTTAGCCTTGCAGCATGTGAATTAATAAAGAGAAAAAAGAGAGAGGATCTGTGATAATCTTCAGAGTGCATCTTCTGTGCTAAGGCATGAACACAGATCCTGCCCTTCATTACCTAGGGGTGAGAATATGGTTTCAGTCTGGACAAACATTTCTGTGTTCCTTGAATATTTATTTATTTATTTATTTTAAGGTTTTTGTATGCCATCACAATTACTAAAAAAGTCTCTGGGTAGCTTACAGAGAGCAAACCAAAAAAATAGAACCCATAACAACGACAACACACATCTAAAAAAAAGAAGAAGAAGAAGAAAAAAAGTACACTGCATCTAAAAAACTTAATTTCATTTTTCAGATAGTAATTGCCTCTTTTGGAATCAACTTAAATGTAATATGAAAAAGAAGGAAATTCTTTTTTAAAAAAATCAGTCTTGTTACAAATTACTATGTTAGATATAATTGAATGGGTGCTTTTCTTGTTTCAGACATCTTTATGGATGCCCAGGGTTTTAAAAATGAAAAAAATGTGCAAATATCTCTAATTGGTCTAATGAACCCAGACATTGGTCTAATGACCCCAGGCAATCTAAGGAAAATGACAGTGGCTTATGAGACTGCTCAGAGACTTTGCCACATTACCAGGGAATAAAATAACTTGTTACCAGACCTGATGCTTTCAGTGCATGTCAGTGCAGAAGGTCAGTTGTGATGAGAAATTGGAACACATCCAGTGTAATAGCATGTCCACTGAAGTTGGGAAGGCTAATATCCTCAGATGAAATTCTTTTGAGGAAGCCCTTCCTTTTTTTCTTCTGCCAACAGTGGCTTGCCTCAGGGGTATCCATAAATGTTGAGAATAGCAGCTGGGGCTCAGAACAGAAAAGGATAACCGGTTTTGCTGCTAATATGGAAAAAACAACTGGAAAGAGAGGGGTTTCTCGGTAGTGCAATGCTTGCCAGGCCAAGAGAATATGGGAATGTATATAGCAGTGTAGGTTTTATAATTTATTATTACATTTATGTCCTGATTTTTCCTCTTGCGGGGAACTCAGGGCAGCTTACATGATCCTCCTTATTTCAGTTTTACCTTTCAACGAACCTGTGAGGTGTAGGCTAGGCTGAGAGTCAGTGACTGACCCTAAGTCACCTCGTGACCTTCAAGGGTGAGTGCAGACTAGAACCCAGTTCTCCTGGGCTCCAGTCCAAGACCGAGACTGCTATAACACTCTGGCCCTGCAGCACACTGGTGGTAGAAACACAGGATGGTGGGAATGGAAAAACATTTGTCCTAGTACAGTGGTGGCGAACCTATGGCATGTGTGCCACAGTGGGCACACAGAGTCCTTTCTGTCGGCATGTGAGCCAAGTTGCCCCAGCATCACCCCAGCAGCCGACCATCGGATAACAGCGCACATAGGGGCCATGTGCATGCTCAGAAAGGAGTCGCGATGCCAGGTGATGACATCACTCATTAGCTGCGACTTGTCTGAGCTTTCGCATGGCCGGTCAGTGCACTGCCAAGGAGATATATATATATATATATATATATATATTTGCTTGGCCTAGCTGTGAGTTATTTTTTCTAAACTAAAATCTCAGTATTCAGGTTTTATTGCAGTGTTGGCACTTTGCAATGAATAAGTGGGTTTTGGGTTGCAGTTTGGGCACTCGGTCTCTAAAAGGTTCGCCATCACTGTCCTAGTACTTCAAGTGTTGCTTTATTAATTCATGTTGCTTTCATCAGTTGTCTGTGCCATTGGTAAAAGGAAGTGTGTTCACATTCTTTTCATGCTGCACCAGGCACCGCCAAGGCATGTTTCTGGCCCAGCAGCATGCCTTCAAGGAGTGGGTTATGGTAAACAAGTGTCTGTTTTACTGGATTAGAGGTCTTCTGGCCTTGTTCTTCAACGTCATTTCTAAAGTAGTTTAGCTCTTAGGACTTCTGGACGTTGGCCATGCTGATGGGAGCAGAAGTCCAAAAACTTGGTAGGACAGCAGTCTGCCCTGTAGCCCTCTGCAAAGCTATCATACAACAGTGCAGCACCCCTTCCTGCTTCCTTCTTGTGAGATTAAAGGAGCTCTACTGTTTGCCTTGCTTATTGTTTTATCAGCTGCAAGAGAGAGCATTGAGGGTTTGGGTATGTGTTTCCTTGAGAACAAGATCTACCTAAATAAAATGTTCCACTTAGTCTAATCCATGGTTTTGGCAATTGATGTAGGATTTGCCGTTCACTATTAAAATACAGTTGTGATGCTGAAAAGTAAGTAACACAAGACTAATATTTGAATAGGGTAGGGGTGGGGAACCTGATACCCTAAACTGTTTGGAAATGGATTTAGCATGTTCATTTGACTTACATTTCGAAAGCAAAAGTTTGGCTGCAGTTTTAATCATACTTCCAGTGAATCCCATAGGATGTTAATGGGTCTCCTCTGACTATCTCTAGATCGAGCCCAAAGTTTGTCATGTTAATCCTCTATGCTTGCATATGGCAGGACTTCTGGGGATTGGGGAAAGGATTAAAGTGAACTTGATGTGGTTTAGAAGTTCTGTTCATCTCCATCCTGGCACTTGACTTGTCTTTTGGTGGGCAGAGAAAGAGGCCTGTGCAGCTGCTTTTTGTACTGAAATCACCTCCATCCTCCTCTCACCCTGTCCAGCTTCTGCCAGCAGTGCATAAGATAGCCAGAGCACTCTGAATCGGGTTGTATGGGCTGCTAAAATTAATTAAAGTGCAGTCCTTTAGTACAATACTTTAGGCTGCTCTGTAATTGATTTTAGTGACCCAGACAGCTGTGCATGACTGGCTGACAATCACTCATCTATTTCAGGACAGAGGGTGGGAATAAATGGCAATTTCTCCCAATGGAGAGATGCCTGGAGTCCCACAGAGTTCTGTATCGGGACCAGTGCTTTTCATGATCATTGGAATAATTCCTAATTCCAATGATCTGGAATTAGGAGTGGGTAGTGAAGTGGCCAAATTTGCTGATGACCCTAAACGTTATAGGATGGCTAACACCAAAAGGGAGTGTGAAGAGTTCCAAAGGAACCAGAGGTGGCATGCCTGCATAAACCAGTTGCTGAGCAGCTTGGTCAGGAGGAGGCCTTGCACCCATCCCGCTTGACTGATCCTGTGGGCAGCTGGTTTGCCACCGTATGTACAGAGTGCCGGACTAGAGAGACCTTTGGTCTGACCCAGCATGTCTTTTCTTATGCTGTTCTTATGTTCAACTCTCCCCCACTATAGTTGTTAGTGGGCACCTTCGGTTTCCCTCTCATTATTTATTCCTTTCACTCTGGGATATGTCTTTCAATGATACCTATGTATTCTTTCAGGACTATCACCTGGAAAGCTTTGATTACAACTGTGAAACTGCCAAGCTTTTCAATTGCATTTGCAATTGACATAACATTCATTTTTGCTGATGAACTTATGAAACAAAGGTTTCTGTGGAAAAATAAAGCACTGAAAAATGTTCTGCCCCACCCTATGGGGTGTATCCCTATTGCTTCTTTTCTAGCTTACTGGCATGCAGAAGTAACCATGGTGTAGCATTATAAAATCGAGCTGTGGTGGGCCTGTGGCTTGCACCCTCAGCATTTCCCCCTCTCCTTTCCTCTCCTCTCCTCTCCTCTCCTCTCCTCTCCTCTCCTCTCCTCTGGGCATCAAGTTGTTCACAAGAGGGAGAAGATGCAATCTCATAATGTAGAGCCTGTAATGTGCAAGTTATGCATTCCTTTGCTTTCGCTATCTCTTTTCATACCAAGTAGACTGATGTAAGGCTATCTGGATTCTCCTTGAATATGTCAACAAAGGAGAAACTACTTTTCCTGAGCAAGTCTTTTCCACTGTCAAGCAGCACTTAACTTTAAAAACTTTATTTTAGTGTTAAGCTAAAAATCTGCTTTCCTGCAGTTTCAACCCACTAGTTCCAATCCTTCAGTTCATAGCAACAGAAAGCAAGTCTGTGTGACACTCTCCTGCAGATATTTGAAGACAGCTCTCACATGTTCCCTTAATCTTCTCCAGGCTAAACATACCCAATTCCTTCATAAGCTGTGGGTTGCCATAGCTGTGGGTTTCACCATCTTCATTATCTTCCCTTGCAGTTTCTCATGGTTCTTAAAATGTAGCATGCAGAACTGGACACACAGAACTGGACGCAGATGTTCCATCAGTGCTACTTAGGCTTCCTAAACAAGTATTCATACAAATAGTTTACTCAGTGATGTTAATTTGAGAGTATGAGAGTAATTGCTCAGCTTAGGTCTAGGAGGGTACACTTTATGTAAAGCTTGGTAGTGGTTACTAAATTGTTTGTTTGTTTATTAGATTTATATCCCACTTCTTTCTTATACTGAATTCAAAGTGGCTTATATCATTCTACTCCTCCTGCCCTCAACCTTATCCCCACAACAACAACCCTGTGAGGTAGGATGGGCTGGGAGTCTGTGACTGGCCCAAAGTCACCCAGTTGGCTCCATGGCCAAGTGGGAGATAAAACCAAGATCTCCTGAGTCCCAGTGCCACGTTCTTAACCACTATACCCCACTGGCTCTAATTATTGGGTAGAACAGTATCTTTTCAGTGACAGTAAATGATCACAATATGAGATGTGAGCAAATTGCAAAATTCAAGTAAAAGCAGAGCGAGAAACACAGTGGGCAGCACTTCTAGTGCTATTCCCCAACTTGGTACCTCCCGGATGTTTTGGGTTACAATTCCCAGCATTCCTGACCATTAGCCATGTTTACTGGGGCTGAAAGCAATCAAGATGCAAAACATCCGGGGGACAGCAAGTTCGGAAGGCTGTACTGCTGGTACACACTGATGTCATACCATAGTTCATGGCCCTGAGCATTAAGCCTATAATAATAAAACAGTTTGTTAATTAATGCTCCACTTCAAATATATATTTTCTCACAGTTCTTCAGTTACATAGAAAAGCAATCTTTGGTTGAAAAAGAGGCCATTGATTCATTGTTCAGTTTAATTTTAAAAGTAAAAGTATTTCGGTATCAGGAAGCAAACTTTGTCTCAAACTTTGTCTCCTATTGATCTCAAATTTGTAAGGGCAATTGTATGTGGTTAGTCTACATCTCTGGGCTTACATTTATTTTGTATAAACTGTACAGAAACTGAATTTTCCCAGCGATTAAAATGGCTGGGAGGGGGAATTGGGGTCTTTCCTTGGTTAATGCTTTATGGAATTTGGCTTTATGAAAGTGATGTGCCTGTATTAGGTAGTGTCTGATATGATTCATGATGTATCTCACACCTTCTTTCTCCTCAAATGTCTACAACAGTATGTGATTTTTTCCCTGTTTTTCTGTATCCTTACTTTGAGTGTTCTATTTGCAGGAGCACAGGTCTAGCTATATGTGCTTAAAACATGGTAAGGACCAGCAAAACTACATGATTCTTTCTTCCGTCTCCAGCATCCCACCATTTTATGAACCTAAATATTTTATCCCCCATTCTGCCATTGGCCACATTCAAAAGCACATCTTACCAGTCTTTGAAGAAGACTGTAAACAACGCCATGCTTGTTTTTATCCTGACCGAATTTAAGTATTTTCACCTGAGCAGTTTGGCAGCTGATTTCCTGCCTCCTACCCTTCATTACCTAAAATAATTTGGGAAGTTGCACTAGACAAATTGAACCCCAGCAGCAGCCACCAGATCCTCTGTCTTGTGTTGAAGCTGTTAGATGAAGTCCTTCTGCTGTATTCCTGCGTTGACCGCATTTGTAACCATTCCAGTGTCAGTTTGGTTGTATTTTCAGAGTCATTGCCCTGTTGGAAGGTGAACCATTGGCCTTTTAGTTTTTTCTCTGACTAATGCCCTCCTTACCTCATCACTGAATTTGGTGGATGACCTTCTCTAGGCAGAGTCATAGTTGGGCCATGTTTTTTCCATCTTGTAATAATGTTTTATCGGTACTTGGTTAAATATCTGGGGATTTTTTAAAAATAACCGAACCCTGATTGGTGATTTTATCCTGAAGTAGTTTTGATAGCTCCTTGGTCTTCATAAGTTGGTTTAGATATCCTCTCCAACAAACTCTGTGAACTTCTAGAACAGGTGTGTTTAGTCTGAGATCATGTGGCCCTGGAATTGCACACAGGTGGACTCTGTGCAACTACTTACACTGACTTTTGGAGGTTGTGAGTTGCACCATAGCTTATTTTAGGGAGGTCCAACTTTTCATATTTTGAGGACTGCATGAAGAACCCAGGGCCCGCACAATGAATTGCTTTTCCATATTGTAAATTAAAGTGTTTGTGATATCTTTTATTTAATATTGTTATATGTGCACATTCTTGCAAACTTCAGGGACACATGTGAGAAACTGACAATTTTGGTTGGACTGACAGCTCAGATTCTAAGAATGAGATGGGTGCAGGGGAGTTGGCCTGTCCCTGCAGGGCTGATGGCTCAGACTCTGATAATGAGATGATGGTTGCAATGAACCAAGTTCTAGCTGCAGTCCAAAGTTCTGGGTACTCACCTGTGTCTGCTATGGGAGAGATTAGTTCAAGGGCAGCTGTGAGGCCCAGTTAACCCACCCATGGGAACAGTGAAGAGCAATGACATCCTGAGGAGAGAGATTTAGAGATTGGAAGTCTATCGGATGGGGAACTCAGCCTGTTGAGGAGGTGGACCCAATAGTTAGTCGTCACAATCGTAGGGTGGCCTGGTTGGGCTCTCAGAGGGAGGAGCGAAGGTGTGCCCAGTTCCACAGCACACCTCTCCTCAGGGACAGGTGCAGAAGGACTCATCAGCAACGCTTTGGGGGAAGAAGGCCAGAGAGTGCTCAACATTTCATTTTGTATACGATCAGAGACTTTCATGTAAAATAAAGGCATTTAGCAAAGAAGTGTTGGTGAGACTGTTATTGCTGGAGGAGGGGGAGAACTCAGCTTGCAACAAATATACACAATTAATTAAAATATTTTACTTTTTCACAGTGTTGAATTTCTTATGTACATCAAATGGTAATGAATCATTGCCCATTTCTTTTTAATTCCAGGTTGTATCACAAGGAAGTGTGGAAAAATCAAGGGGAGTGAATATTTCTGCAGGGCATTGTATATCCTGTTTGAGTTTTTCTACCACTACCCCATCCACTTAGTAAATGTATTGATTGTCTTTAATTAGGTAGATTAAAACAGTGTAAGTCTAGGAAAAGTAGATATATCTGCCATGGTGCTGAGGACAGCCTAGACCAAATGGCTCATTTGGCAAGACGTATCTTTGGCCTTCTCCAGTTTTTCAGCTTTGGAATATCTTATTCTTATTTGGAGTTATTACTCATGACTTAGGTGCACAATTTGCATGTATGAATCTGTATTGATTTATGTTCTACATAAGCAAATTAAAACAGAATTGTTTCTTCTAAGCCTATAGAAGCCTTTAATTTTTTTTAAAGAATATTGAAAATATCCTTACATCAAAAAAATGTACCATATTTTTCGCTCTATAAGACGCGCCTGACCATAAGACGCACCTAGCTTTTAGAGGAGGAAAACAAGAAAAAAAATATTCTGAATCAAATGGGCACATAATCACAGGCACATTCCCCCTCACTTCCCCATGGGCACATCTGACAGACTTACTGCACACACACACTCGCTCTATAAGACGCACAGACATTTCCCCTTACTTTTGAGGGAGGAAAAAGTGCGTCTTACAGAGCAAAAAATACGGTAAGTGTTCAACAACTTTGAGTAGGTCAATATGGATTGGAAGTATAGTAAATAAGTTGTAGACTGTTACAACCTTCATCCATTTGTTCATCCTTTGCCTTGTAAACTGAAGCACTAGAGATATCTAAAGACGGTCCAGTGGCAGTTTCCATAACTGAAACAAGAACTGATGTTGGTCACTAGTTGTATGTCACAGATATGTTTTAATAGGTCCCACACCCTTGCAGAGGGGAAAGGCCACTGTCAGTCTAAATCTTAGCAGGCAGTGATCTGACAGTGACAGAAGGACTGAGATGAAGCTTCCACACACTGAGCACCATCCTCATATCCACCGAGAAGACCGAGTCTAGAGTATGGCCTGCAGCGTGCCTCAGGCCAGTGAACTGTTGCCAGGCCATGGGTGGAATGGCAACCAGGGACACTCTACTTTACTTGCACTTCCAGGGAAAATATCTCTTGTATCTGGTGGGACTTGGACTTGAGATACAACAGCTGAATCTTTGGAGATATCCAGGGCACAGTCTGGTCCAGTTTTATGGGATGAGTTTCATTTGGTACAGCTCAAGGATGTGGGCAAGATGCTTGGCCCAGTTTGTTCAGCCACCTCTGTTCTGGATTCTTGCTTATAAAAACTGGGCCATTGAGGTGATTAATGCCTCTTTGCAAGAGGGAGTGGTCTTACGCTACTTTAAAGAGGGGGAATAGGACCACTTCTGAAGAAACCCTTCCTTGAACAGGAAGATCTGAATTATTATATTTTGTAATCTGCCCAAAGAGCCATTTTGGCTAATGGTGGGATAGCAGTCTAATGAATAAATAAATAAAGCTGGTGGCAAGTATTCCTTGTCCGGGCAAGGTTTTTGAGAGGGTAGTTGCCAATCAAGTCGTGCCACTCTTGGATGGGACTGATTATCTGTATCCATTTCAATTGGGGTTGAGGCCTGGTTTTGGCATGGAAACAACCTTGGTTGCCCTGTATGATGGCCTATGGCAGGAGAGATACTTCTGGACTTCTTGGCAGCTTTCAATACCATTGACCATGGTATCCTTCTGGGCAACTATCTGAGTTGGGAATGATGGGCACCACATTGCAGTGGTTCTGCTCTTACTTGGAGGGCCATCTTCTGAAGGCAGCACTTGGGGATTAATTCTCTAGCACGGAGTTCATCAGGGGTCTGTTCAGCCCCCATTCCGTTCATCACCTGCATGAAACATCATCTGCATGAGTCATCTGATGTTTTGGAGTTCATTGCCATCAGTATGCTTTAGATGAGCTACACTCATGTCTGGATACAGTAATGGACTGGGTGAGAGCTAACAAACCCAACCTAAATCCAGACAAGACTGAGAAGTTGTTGGTGGGTGGTTCCTTTGATTGGAGTGGGGTGTTCAACCTGTTCTAGATTGGGTTGCACTCCCCCAGAAGGAGGTTCATCATTTGGGAGTGCTCCTTGATCCAGCTTCATCACCTGATGCTCAGGTGGCATCAGTGGCTTGAAGTGCCTTCTGCCACCTTCTACTGGTGGCTCAGCTGTGCCTCGACCTGGACAGTGATAACCTGGCTTCAGTAATCTATGCTTTGCAAGTTAGATTACTGCAATGCACTCTACAAGGGGCTGCCCTTGAAGATAGTTCAGAAGCTACAACTGTTTCAGAATGTTGCAGCCAGATTAATAACTGGGATTTGCTGGTCTGAACATACAAGACTGGTCCTGGCCGACTTGCAGTGGCTGCCTGTATGCTTCTGGTCCCAGTTCAAGGTGCTGATTATAACCTATAAAGCATTGCATGGCTTAGGACCACAAAACCTGTGGAAGCATCTCTCCCATGTTAATCTACTTGGACTCTACAGTCAACCTCTGGACCTTTCCTTCAAGTGCCAACTGAGGTAAGGACAGAGGTTGCAACAAGAGAGAGGGCTTTCTCAGTGTTCCCCATCTATGGAATAACCTTCAGTCTGTGACTCAGCTGGCACTGAAGCCTGGCACCAGGGTTTCTTTTCTGAGGCCTTTAAGGACTTATTCAGCCACATGGGGGTTTCAGGAGAATCACTAGGTGTTCCGCAGAGTCAGTCTTTTTGTCTTTTTTTGTATTATCTTTATCATCTGTTTATAGCTGCTTTAAACTTTTTAGTTTAAAGTTTAAAGAAAATCTGGTGGTAATGCCAGTAACTCACTAAAAGGTCTCCATAATCTCTGCAGGACAGACCTGTTTAGACTGTGTACTGTACCTGAATTCTCTAAGAGAAAGTTTCCAGAAGAGAAATGTGAGCAGACTTTATCCTGTAAGAAGGTGTTGTTGCTGTCTTGTAAGCTGTAACTTGGTTGTCCAACATAGTATGTTTTATCTCCATAAATTTAAGGATGAAATTCAATAGAACTGTTGGCTCCCTGGAGAGTTTTGATAGAACCTGGATCAGCTACAACTGTTAAAGTAGCTTAGACTGCTGATGTAATTGTAATGACATGTTTTTCCACAGGATGACACCTTCTCCATCTGACTCCACCTTAGAAACTCTAGCTGGAGGATGCGGTGGAGAAGTTCATGAAATTCCTGAGCACTTTCTGTGTAGACATGATCAAAGTCTCCTCCAAAGCACAGCAACAAGAAATTAAAACAAAGGTAAAAAAGGGCAGGATAACATGGCTTATAACATACTATAACAAGAATGTTATAAGCAGAAAGTTGGAAGAGGGACAGGCTGTGATCCAATCATATCACCATTTTAACTAAAAGTCCAAAACCAGAATAAAATTCCATTAGGATGGAGGCTCACATCATCAGGCTGGCTTGGACTATCCGCCATTTGGCTTCTCTTCAGCCCAGATTATCTCCTAAGCAGTCCTTTCAGCTGGCCTCTAGGAGAACAGTTATGAAATAACAGGTTGCTTCCCTATAGGTATTGTTCTTCAGATGGTCATCTGTGCTCACATAAAGTTCATTTAGAACATACTAGAACCAGGCAAACATTTTGGTGGGAGCTCGTTGCTGTATTCAGGGCACATGCACACGGATATCAGGCGTGACTCCTGCTAATACTGCTCATTCCCTGTCTGACAAGCATAATTTTGAGAATTCACCATCTTTCTGTAGCATTTTTTTATATTAATGATAGGGAGAGGAAAGGAGATCCCCCACCAAATGGACTATTGAAATGAGAGAAAGCTCAGCCCAGTCTCTTGCAAGAAACGAGTACAGCAAAGTGGAGAATGTTCCAGTATGTCCCAAGGTTAATGGGAGCCACTAACCTCCTTGTGTGTGTGTGTTGTGATGATGTAGTCAGAGTCCTGCTGAAAACTTTTGCTTAGCTCAAACCGATCAGTTCTAGAGGAGATCAACCCTGACTGCTCTTTAGAAGGCCAGATCCTGAAGATGAAACTCAAATACTTTGGCCGCCTAATGAGAAGGAAGGACTCCCTGGAGAAGAGCCTGATGCTGGGAACAATAGATGGCAAAAGAAGAAGGGGATGGCAGAGAATGAGGTGGCTGAATGGAGTCACTGAAGCAGTCGGCGTGAGCTTAAGTGGACTCCGGGGGATGGTGGAGGACAGGAAGGCCTGGAGGAATGTTGTCCATGGGGTCTCAATGGGTCGGACACGACTTCCTGACTAACAACAACAAAGCCAGACAAAGTTCTGTGCTGGAGTTCAGCCCATAATCATTTGGCCACCCAGAGGCCACTAAGAAAAGCTTCTTGTAACTTCAAAAACTGGTACTTGAACTTGTTTTCCTTCTGCTGAATCTGATGGTAGAAACTGTCCGGGTTTTTAAATCTTTCAACAAAGTCTAAACAATGTTAGACATTTTATAAACAATTCATAGTGCTCTCTTTTGAAAAAAATATGAACTAAATAACAGATTTGAACAGATTTGTGTGTTTCAAGCAGAGCATTATTTTTAATTAAACAGACCCCACGCCCCAAAAAAACAACAACACAAACGGTGAATAATAGACTTGAATCATTCTAGCTAAATGATCGAAGTGTTACATCTTTTTGTTTAAAGTCATGGTTATACAAGGGTTCTTTCGGCTGCTTTCAGTTCCTAATGCTTTCTGTGCAATAGACTGAACTTGTTCTATGTACTGCTTTTTTCTCCCTTCTCCTTGATCACATCTGCTGTTTGGTCATTTTCCCTTCTAGCTCTGTAGTAGGTTGAGAGAGGAATTTCTTGCAGTTTTAGAATCCTTAGTCATTGCTCACTGTGGCAGCTGCAAAGCAGTCCTCCTCCTTGTAACTATGTACTGTTACTAACTTGTTCATGTCAATATACCTCTATCTGCCGC
Source organism: Varanus komodoensis (assembly GCF_004798865.1). Lineage (NCBI taxonomy): Eukaryota > Metazoa > Chordata > Lepidosauria > Squamata > Varanidae > Varanus > Varanus komodoensis. The sequence goes on from NW_025335641.1 coordinate 6,568,220, forward strand.
CTTAGAATTGGCTAGACCTAATCCATTGGGGCACTTGCTAATCTTTAAAGATTAGACTGGGTCTTTAGGATTTATTTTGTGCCTGCTCTGATGAACATCCCAGTTGCATTTTGTGTAGTTTTGATTGCAGAACTTAGTTATACTTGTAGAGTTTACATATAACTTCCATTGTGTTTTTAAATTCCTCATTCCTTTACTGAGTGAATATTTTCTCTTATGAATTAAGTTATATCAGAGTAGCTGGTGCAGAGGGATATTCATTTGCTATGTTTCTAGAATGACCATGTTCACCTGGGAAGCCATAAGAGGTATGGATTATAAGTGTCTGGAAGGGCCAGAAAATCTTACCTGGCTATGTCCTTAGTCCTTAGGAATTGCATGTGCAATTTCTTCTTTCCTTTTATCCCATGGGGAAATGAAAGGGGTGTTTTATGTTGGGGAGGAGGGGTACTTAGAAAAAAGGTTCAAAGTAGCACAGCATTGATCATATTTAGAATCTACTGCAGCGGCATTTCAGTTTGAACATGCTGGGGAATCAGATCACTGATCTTTTGAGTAACTTCTAGCTTCACTCTTTAAGAATACAACATAATTAGACTATTTGAAAAATATGTTTCTGCTACAACAGAACTTTATTGGAAAACAGAGCTGACATTATTCAGGGTTAGCTGGCTGTGAAGACTCTTCTTGTGTTTTGGCAAAATTTGTCTTGCAAGTCAAGTTGGCAGTTCAGCAGAGTGAGTAATGTGTGATTTCCATATCACTAATCTTAACTGTAATGCATCTATATATCTAATAGCAAAAGACATTTCATTCAAAAGAATCAAAGCTCTTTTTGAAATTCATCACCTCTGTGTTGTTTGGAAACAGCTTTCTTCAGGTCTTGCAATCAGCTTAATTGTTATCTTGGACAAATGACTGGGAAAATCTACCAGAAAGGATTGTTGAAAAACTCTAAAATTCTAGAACTGGGTAACCGGTGTTCCATCACAAAACAGATTAGCAAGTTACTTGCTTCATCCAACATTGGTTAGATCGGCTGGGACTCATGGTAATTAGAGGCCATCAACCTTTGGAAAGTCATAGGTTCCTGAACCCTCTTAAAGAAGTTTCATTTTAAGGGCTATGAAGATGTGATTGAAAATGTACTTGGAAAGGTAATTTGAATTGGTGTATTGATTTGTGCATTGGTATGTACAACCTTGTTAATAATGTAAACATCTAGAAACACTGGGTAGGCTATCTATTTACCCCTGAGAATACCATATTGAAATACTATGAGCTGGAACACTGTGGCATATTTAGTGGCACATTTGCGCATAATTGTCATAAATTTGATAGATATTAAACTTCAACTGGTGTTCCACTTGTACTTCTATGGCACCTATCCAAATTCACAGTTTTGGGGGTATAAGCAGTGTGTGTGTGTGTGTGTGACGTTAGCTCTACAGCAGTGAGGGCAAAGAACTGTATTCTGGAAAGCTGGGCACTGTGGTATTTCAACAAATGCTGTTCAGAGGTATCTTGGAAGCTTCATAATAGTAGAGATAATAGAAGGTTATGTGATGTCGCTTTGGAATGCTCCCTAGTTCATTCTAATCCTTTTGCCTGCAGCTACATTACTGATTGTATAGTATCCTAGACGCCGAGAAAACAATGTAGTTAGTACATTGTATTTCAGCAGTGTAGTCCAAACATTGCAGTTCAGTTTTTACAATTTGTGTAAACAATGCAAACAAATTCTGTGATTAAGATAAAATGTCAGTGATCTCTTGCATGAATTTACAAAGCATGAGTCTTCAGGTCTAGAAAGAAAATGTACAAAGTTGCAAACTTAGCTATAGAAGTAAATCCAACTGAATCCAGTGTGAATTACTTCTGAGTAAATGCAGTTGGGATTGAGTAGTGTAAGCATTTGTTCAAATATTTGTAACCCAGTGCTAAAAATGAAAGATTCTATGGGAGCCACACTGTTGTACCGCAGGGTGCAGTCCTATGTATACTTACTTAAAATTAAGCCCATCGAACATAGTGGCACTTATTTCAGCATGGATATCTGTAGGACAGAACTTTTTGAGATTATACTGTGTGATTTATGTAGTGTGATTATGCAGATCCTTGAACCATGAAATTATAGCATGTAATCCTACTGTCTTCAAACTTTCCCATTGCAGATTGATTCACACACCCAATTGTGTTTGGTTTAAAATTAATGTCTCCCCTTTATTTATACATTAAAAGAAATAGTGTGGCTTTTGGTTTTTCTACCATATTTTTCATTAGGACACATACAATCCTGTGCATACATAGAAGAGTTTTTGATGTGCTTCAGTTTGCTTTTACTCTCTTGCTTAGGTGGTAATGACCTCTTTGTCTTTGCTTATTAGAGGAAAAGAAGCAGGATTTGAGAAAGCCTATATATATGCCTTACTTACAAGGTAGGCCTTCTGAAAATTCTCTTATTCATGCTTAGAATTTAAGAATAAACAATTACATGAGTCTCAGTTTATTGAGGCTGTTTGTATTTGACTCTGATCTCAGAATGTCTGAAGTCTAGAGAGGGCCCAACAAATGCCCGATTGTGTTTGCATGCTTCCTTCAGAAAACTGCTTTCAAACAATAAGGAAAGTACAGCTTGAAACACTGCGGTTTAGCTGTTGTCATCCACTGTAATACTCAACAGATAAGCTGGTCTAAAAGCAAAAATGCAAAAAAACCTCATGTATAATAAATATCACTTTCTGTTCATAGGCTTCTGTTTTGTTGTTCTACACTGCCTCTTTTTCCATCAGGTTATTTAATGTAACTCTTTGTAGCATTAATTTGTATTTCAGTGATTTCATTTCAGTACTTACTGTACTCTGCCATTGATCTTGTTGATGGTAGGACAAGAATTTTTCTGGCCTGATAAGTAATGTCAAAAGGAAAATTACTTGAAATGGTCTAATTGAAAAAACACTATGCTTTCATGCCTATTTACTATTAAAGCAGCAATGTGGCTAGAAACATTTTCCGCATGCATTCCCAATTGGCTTCGTAAAACATTCTCAGAGGACACAGATTTCATGCTTAATGCAGGAAAGATTTAGAACTGCAAAACCAGAAATGATAATGTCTTCTAAACCCATCTGCTTCACAAATTGATATGCATGTTCTTGTTCTCCGTCATGTACAGATCCCTAACTTCATAAGACAAATGAAAAAAATGGAAACTTTGCTGATCCGAAGTATCCTTGCTTTCAAAAATGCAACTTGTTTTGTTTTTCACAAATAATAAAGGCACGATCTGGCCATAAGCAGTTATCTGATTCATTCTGGAAGGTAAATTAAGCATATGCTTAGTTCTTCCACTGACTTCTTGGAGATTAAAAGTGTATAAACTTGGCTGGATTGTGTTCTGTGATTAACCATTTTTTCAGATCACTTGAAAGATACCTTGGAACATGAATATGTTTGGCAAAACTAGCTTTCCTTTCTTTGAGGTAATGCCTTTTAACTTTAAGGATAAAACAGGTAGAAGCAAAGAAGAAACCATGAAATAATTAAAGGAGGGTGGTGTAAAATTGCTAGGAGTCTTTCCCGTCAATTAATTCAGGGTATGACTGGTTTTCGTACCCTCTGGCAAAGGGAAATAAGTGTAGCATACTTGGGACTTATTTTGGTTGCATGTTTTAACAATAAACTCTTAGTTAAAATGATCGGACCATATGAAGTAAAAACCAAATCCAGTGCCTTTTGTCCTCTACTGTATACCCTTTCAAGAATTACATTGCTGATTCTTGATGTGTGACGTAATCCTAAAAGACTGGAGAACAGTTCGTGTAAAGAATAAGAAGACAAGAAAGCATGCATGAGGACTACAGGGAGAAGATCTGGGAAGAGCTATGGAATGGACTCCTCAGAAAGGTGAGCCTGGTGCCACATTTTTTTTTTTATGTTGGCACCTGGCCAAACCCTTTTTATTTTCCCATTTTAAATGTTGGTAGTGTTTTAAGATTGAGTTTATATATTATTATGTGGATGCTGTATCTTTATTTTATTGCATTGTTGCCCTGAGACATTGTGAAGGGTGGGGTATAAAAGCTTTCAACAAATAAATAAATAGATAAGATAGGCCAGCGTTGCTCAGTGGAACAGCCACCTATGGTGACTGCCAGATGTTTAAGAGCCGCAAGTGGGAGTCCATGGGCAGTGGCCGCAAGCGGCGAGCAGCAAGTGGGTGCCCGTGGGTGCCCACAGGCAGTGAGCCACAAGCTGCAAAATAAACTCAGAGCTGTGTGTGGCTCTGGAGCTTTGGTTTGGCCACCCCTGTGATAGACCATGATGTTCTGCTACAAGAAAGGGTGAGCAATTGGATGGGTGAATAGATTTCCCAGTGAGACTCTACAGTGTAATTATGCATTTAATTCTCTGTTGCTGTCCCTTTTTGCTGGAGGTGCCTTCTAGAATGCATCTGCCACCTCTCTTAATTTACTTGAAAATCCAACTTTTTCCCATTAAGCTCTTGAGAGAAGCCATAGTTCTCATGCTTTACTGCAGTTAAGCCTGTAGTCAGATACAGGTAGCTGAAACAATCACATATTCTTCCCCTTTTTACCCCTGCCCTCCTTTCCTCTGTTTTTTCCCCTTGAATTTTAGGATGCAAACTCTTAAGGCTGGAAATTGCCCTCCTCTACTGTATGAAGCGACAAGAAGAATGTTTTATCTGTGCGGCAAGTATAGGGTTCCCCATCCAGGCTGCCTCCTGTTCCAGCTGCCATTCCTAGCTTTCAAAGACGGAAAAACACTTGCCTCTGCAGATCAGAGAAAATCCCTTTTCCCTTAGAGAGCCTCTCCCAGTCCTGAGAAGGGAAGAGCAGGGTCATCTGAGGAGATGGAGCTTGGAAGCCTATGTGGAATGTATGTGTAGGCTTGGGTGTGTGGCTCTGTGTGTGCAAATAGGCTTATGCTAGCAGTAGCCTCACCTGCTGCTGGCATATGGTACCAACACACCGCAAGACTTAATTTGGTCTTTAGACTGAAAACGGCTCCCCACCACAGCGGAGAAGCACTTTGTATGCTGATAATGTGAAAAAAATCATGGTTGGTGTTGCCAGCCATGCTGCCACTGGACCATGGTAAGCAGCGTTGAAAGCCACAGAGAGATGCAACAGAATGAACAGGTGTGTGTCCTGACACAGTGTTGTCGCATCTCTCCGCCCTTCCAGTCTGCCCTGGTGCAGCAAAACACCTGATTTACCCGGAAAGCTGCTGCATGCCAGTTGCTCATCCCAGAGAAGGAGTTGCCACCTGGAGTGCTTTGGAAACGGAGCTCTCGGTGGAGTCTCATGTTCACCATGTCTCTGCTCCACAACACAAGCTCTTTTGTTTCAATAGCCTGTTATACTAATGACTGTTTTATCTCTTGCAATAAAAGACCTGCAGTAAAAGATTTTGAAGAGCAAGAACTTGAATTGCTGATTATGTAAATTCTTTTGTGTTTATGTACTTGGCAGGCAGGCAGGAAACATAACTGGTATAAACCTTCTATAACCCTACTAGAACTCTCTCCGACTGTGTGCCTTAAAGTTTATAGAAGGAGCGGGGGAATCTGTGAACATCTAGATGTTGGTGTGACTGCAACTCCCATCACCCCAGCAATCAGCTGTGCAGGTTGTGGCAGATGGGAATTGTTGTCCAACAACATTTGGAGAGTAGAAAGTTCTCCGACCCCAAAGAGTGGGATTTTCATAGTATCTATCTCAGGTCTTAAATACAACTTCCATTTGTGCATAGGAACATTTCTTTAGCCCAAAATATTTGGTGCCAGCAATGTAGAAAGACTAATATATAAATGTCGAATCATATGCCAGGTTCATTGTTCCTGCAACCAGTGCTCTTTTTTCATAATATTATTTCTGGGTCATATTCTCTTTGTAGTTACCTTTGTCTTGTCCCTTATAAATTGTGCTATTTGGTTGTTTGCCCAACACCATGTAGAAATATGTGTTAATATGTAGAACCTGGATCTGAGATTTCATAGTACATAGTTTTAGGAGAGCAAGAGCCTGTGAGACATTTGTGCACCTCCGTAAGACACAGATTTTTTAAAATCATTGAAACAGAAGTAGGTCTTATGCATAGGCACAGGAAATGTGAGTCATCTCAAAGAACCATGTGCATTCTGAGATCTTTGGAGGGCCTTGTCCAAGTCCTGCCTGCTGACCAAAAGTGATTAACACCAAGAAAGGAGCTTGTCTGTTGTGCCGCTCTGCTTTTCCCAGGAAGGCTCATCTGGTTAGCAGTTTTACATGCCTAAGCTTTTAAAATTCACACATTAGGTGTACATTTCTTACATGCTTATGGTGTACTTCTATACTGTTCAAGAACTACTTTAAAATATATAGATATTCTGTGTTTATGCCTTTGAATTACACACAGCTGGGAAAGCAGGCAGCCTGAAGAGCAGTTTGGTATAAATATTTGTAGTCCGTGTCAGAGTTTCAGGAACAGAACACCTCAGCGTTCGCTCTCCTCTAGCCCGATTTGTGTCATAAAGCAGTCCTCCTTACCCAAAAGCCTCGACATGTGTCAGACTGTGACCTGCATCATCCCCAACTGGCAGAATGCCGTCATCATTCACATAAGGCCATTTTGAGTAGAAATCTGTCCCGATACAATTTCAGAGGCGTTGGCCCAAACTGGATCTCTTCCTAGGGCAGTGGTGGCAAACCTATAGCACAGTGGGCACGCAGAGCCCTCTCTGTCGGCACACGAGCCAAGTCGCCCCAGCATCACTCCAGCAGCCGAACATCAAATAACAGCGCACATAGGGGCCATGCGCATGCTCGGAGGAGTGGTGTCAGCGATGACGTCACAAGCCGCAACACTAGCCGTGACTTGTCTGAGCTTTCACATGGCCGGACAGTGCGCTGCCAATTTGCTTGGACTAGCTGTTTTCAGGTTTTATTGCAGTGTTGGCACTTTGCGATAGATAAATAAGTGGTTTTTGGGTTGCAGTTTGGGCACTCAGTCTCTAAAAGGTTCATCATCACTGGGTTAGGGTTAGAAAAACGAGATGTCCTGGCATGGTTTTGATGGTTGGAATGTGTTTAGAATGGGCAGAAATGATGAGCTGTGCAGAAAAAGCTACTCAAGGAAGGGTTTTTCAAAACCACCCTATTTTCAATGGTCTCTCACTCCTATATTAGGGTTAGGGGAGTGCACTAGGGTAGGGTTAGGCCAGTGGTGGTGAACCTATGGCATGTGTGCCACAGCGGGCACGCACAGTCCTCTCTGTCGGGACGCAATCCAAGTCGCCCCAGCATCTCCCCAACAGCCAAGCATTGGATAACAGCGCACATAGGGGCCACGCGCATGCTCAGAAAGGAGCAGTGGTGCCAGGTGATGACGTCACGAGTCGCGACTCATTAACTGTGATTCGTCTGAGCTCTTGCATGGCTGGTCAGTGCGCTGCCAAGGATACATACATACATACATACATATATATATATGCTTGGACTGGCTGTGAGTTGTTTTTTCTAAACTCAGTTTTCAGGTTTTATTGCAGTGTTGGCACTTGGCAATGAATAAGTGGATTTTGGGTTACAGTTTGGGCACTTGGTCTCTAATAGTTAGAGACCAAGTGGTCCTTGGGCCACATAAAGCATCTTTTATATTGTGTTGCTGGCAATTATGTCAATATTTTGTTCTAGTATTTCAATATTCAATGCAATATTCCTGCTTCTCAGTTTTAACCTGTTATATCTATTAATATTTGAGCCCTATTTTCATTTTCCTTCCCTTCCTTTGTTGCTTCCCTCTATTTATTTAGACTGTAAGCTTCTTAGGGTAGGAACCTTTGTAAAGTTCCATTAGAAAGATGGCAGTACTTTCATCAACATCATCAAAAATATACTCAACTCTTCTGCTTGTTTAGTTTTTCCTCATTTGTGCAGTGATCCTATTCTACTTCACTGACTTACTGTATTGTTTTATATGAAGTTTAAGCTTTTTGTTCTTTTAACTCTGTAAGGCTAAGCCTATACACATTAAATTGCAAAAAAAAAAAAAAAACCCAAAACCATTGAGCTTAATGGTTCTTCTGAATAGAAAAATGAATGGAAGTGCATAGGATTGCACTGTAAGTTTTTTTATGGTCATGCTCTGTCATCTTTTTTTCCTCAGTCACTCTGTTCATCAATCCCAATTAAATATTATTAAATATTCTCTTTCTTTTGTTGTTTCACATCTCCATGCCTCTTTTTGTATCACTTAACATGATTAAAAACACATTTTCTCTGCTACATTTCCCTCTTGATGATCTATTTATTTTTCAACTTTCTGTTTTTGTCCACTTCTTTTTTCTCCCAGTTAGCACAGTTTTCCCATTTCTTCTTGCTCCCCTCTCCTTTTGCCTCGTGTGTCATAGATTGCCACCCTGTAAGCACGGACGTGATTGTGTTAGGTACTACATTTGTGCAGTGTCCAGTGTATACTAGGTGCTTTTATAAATAATGGATGATGCTGTATTATAACATGTATAAAATATAAAAACTGGCTGTATATTAGGGAGGCTTCCCCTGATTATAAACCCCTTTGCTCAGATTATAAGGTTCATTACTGAAACTGGCCTCATTTTCTATTCTGGGTCCTTCCCTATTCTGCTTTGAAAACAAGTCTAAACTAGCTCCACCCAGAGCTGAAACTTGCATTTATTCAACCTAGGTCAACATAAAGTGGTTACAACTACATGCTAAGACTGGGGAAACCTCAGCAAACTGACTTTCAAAAAGCAGCTCCTTTACAATTCAAGGAACATGTAAGCAGCTTTCATGGAATCCTAGTGCTGATGTTGCAGATAGGCTGAGAGGCTTTACAGCATTCCCTAACACTCTCAGCAAGACAAATGCAGACTCAGAACCATTACATAAGAATGCTTCTGCTTGCATATTCGTTGGTTAAGCAAATGTGAATCCTGACATTTTCAATTTAGCTAAAACAGGGTGGGGGAAAATAAAGGATATGAGAGCTATTGTAGAATTCATCAAAGTCCCTGTGATGAACTTACAAATAATCTCTTCAAATTGTGTTAAGAAAAGTTGCATTAACTGCAAGTATGAATGTCCTGCAGTGTCAAAGAAATGGGTTGGTAATGTCAGGGAGCATTTTTCATTACATCTGAATTCTGATGACGCATTGGCCTGTGTGTGGTCACTGATACTGCAGTGTGGGCTGACATGATGCAATAAGGAAATGTTCCTATAATTTGAAATTGTATGGCCCAGACACAGGTGTGGTGCAATAGGTTCCACTAGGTGTGTAAGGTTTATGATACAGTTATATAATTAAAATATAATTTTGCTTTAGTATGTGTCAAAAAAAAGATTGATGAAAAATTAAAGTTAATAAAGCTGGAGAGAGGTATAATGGTGTAGTGTGGGCAGTGGTTAGATTTGACTAGGAAGACCCAGGTTCAGCCATGAAGCTGTCTGGGAGACTTTGGGACAACTGCTGAGACTCAGCATAGCCTACCTCACAGGGTTGTTGTAGCATAAATTTGAGATGAGGAGAACCCTGTAAGCTGCCCTGAATTGCTTGCAGGAAGAAAAGGAAAAGTACAGAAGTGTAACGAAAACATAAAATAACATAAAAATCTTTCTGTTGGACTTCAAAGAACAATAGATGTAGCACAAATGCTTCAATATTTGCTGATTCCCTTATTACTAGTGTTGTATCATATTGTTAGTTTGTTGAATAAATATGATAAATCCATGCTCCTAAAGCACTTGGGAAATTATGTGAGTTGTCCGTGACTATGGATTGTGTGACCGTGGCATGAATGTTTTCCCAGTCTGCTTTTCCTCCTTGGGGCACCGTCAGTCACGTTCTGGCCAGTCAGCTCTCTCCGCGTTGCAGCACATGCAAGATGAGCAAAGTTGACATTGTGCTCAAGAGAATGGCTTCATCATCTAACTAGAGATCTTAACAAGGCAAAAGAAGTGACACAGCTAATTAAAGATCTTATTTGATCACTTTTGGTGCAGGTTAGGGAAGATCAAATGGCTTTTTTGAAAGGCTTTCTGATGACAGCTTCAGCTGTGTATTTCAACTGGTGCAGATTGTAGGCAGGATGACAGTGTTTCCACCATTGCTTGGGACCAGGGTGCTTTGTGCAGCATGTGATATTCATTCAGGAATATAAATGGAGAAGTCACTTAACAGTTACAAAGGGTAGACTCAAGATGTGGGGAGCCTCTAGATAGATGGTTTCCTGTACTGTTAAGAAAAACTGAAGCTGTTCCATCTTTTCCCCTTTAACGGATGGGAAAATCTTTAAAAAGCTGTAAGAAAATACAGCAGGGTTAGAAATGGAAGATGGTGACATCTGGATCCATTGTAAAATGTAAAGGAGGAATGAGATACCGAAAAACACTTCACCTCATTGGATTTAAAAGCAAAGGATGGATTTCTGGATATTTGAGAAACTTGTCTGTATTGTGTGTGGTAACAAAACCACTGTTGTCTGTGAATGAATGTTTGATGCATTATTTAAAATTGTTCCATGGCAGCAAGCAAAGAGATTTAGGATACTCCTCCCCACCCCTCCATGGGCATCTGTTCTGTCATGAAGACAGAGTTTATCATAGCAGTGTAATCAGTGGATTTTGTGCAGAGGCAGCCAAGAGTCACAGGCTAATCTCCCCACCTTTGCCACAAAATGTCTGGAATCTAGTTAATGCAAGTGTGTATCCATTGCTTATTTGAGGGAAAGCAAACTGCATGGTTGCTTGAGGACTTTCTTAGTGCTGACACTAAAGGTGTGAAGTGATGGTGAGAAGGTGAGGATAGTCATGTGACGATGGATAAAGTTGGAATGGTGATGTGCATTGTGACAGTTTGCTTATTGTCATGAAAAACAACAGCTGTATGGACAATAAGAACTTCCTACACAATGAATTCAGCCTGATAAGTTTAGTTTACCTACTTTGCACAGCCTGTGCTCAGAAAGAGTTAGAGCAAGCTCTAAATGTTTGGCTGGAGGGAAGGTTATTCCCACCCTGTATGTCGCTTTTTTCCAAGGCTCCAGTACTCTCTGCCAGCAGTAAAGCTACTTTCTCTTGGCCTTGCTTGTGAATAGCCCTCACTCATGAATTGGCCTGTTCACCTTTGTATAGAATATTAGTCTCAAAGGAATAGTCTTCTGTGGGGAGAATCAACAGGCCTTTCAGTAGCAAGGTGTAGGGTGGATCTGATGTAAATCAAATTGATTTAAATCATGATCTTAATTTGAATCATGACTTAAATCACTAGTCAATAAGACTAGATTTAAAACATGGTTTCCTACATAATTGATGTGCATGTTTGCCTTACCCTTAGGTAGAGGAACTTCATTAAAATTTTCCCAAATTTTCCCAAATGGGTCTTTTTTAGTCCTGCTGCCATTATAAGGTTTTCTCCTCCAGGTAAAGAATAATATGATAACCCTCACGCTATACACAAAATGATCCAAAGATTTGTTGAGTATTTTGCTGAAAGAGTTTCATTTTCATTTTTACTGCTTGCCCTTCCCTCTTCACACTTAGCTTCTGGTGCAGTTCTATTTGACTCCCAACTATCTTTTTCTACTTGTTGAACTTTTTGAAACTTAGCACTTAAGAGGCAAGGGGCTAATTCTGTGTAGATAAATTTTCAAAGGAACAATGGGATTAAGGTATTTTTCTCAACTTTGTATGTTTATTTTATAACATTTTTGCTATGAAGAGGCATGTGATCTCTGCAGACACAAACTCACAGTTTGGAGAACTGTAAAACCAAGCATTGTGATAATATCTTCAGATAGGAAAAAATGCCCAGTAATCTCACGGAAACCTCTGGAAGAGCATGACATTGTGAATGGATTAATGGAATTCATTTACCAAAAATTTTAAACACTGCATGAATATACAGCCTCATGCTACATAGAATCATAGAAGAGTTGGAAGGGGCCATGAAGGCCATCGAGTCCAACCCCCTGCTGTTGCAGGACACCACATTACACCATCCCACTCAGATGGCTGTCCAGTTTCCTTTTGAATGTCTCTAGGGTGGGCGAGCCCACCATGTAATTAAAAACTATTCCTCATTTCATGAGGAATAACCTTTGCACCATAATGTATCTTAAACAGAAAACTATATTTAGATAGATTTTTCCCTCAAAAATTTAAAAAATCCAATTTAAATCATAGATTTTTATCCACCCTGGCAAGGTGGCTGTTTCCCCTAGATCAGTGATGGCGAACTATGGTATGCATGCCCAAAGGGGCATGCAGAGCTCTCTCTGTTGGTCGCCCCAGCAGCCATGCGCATATTCAGAAAGATTGAGGGCACCAGGCAATGATGTCACTCATTAGCCCTGATTCTCCGAGCTTTCACATGGCCGGTCAGTGAGTTGCCAAGGATTTGCTTGGACTGTGATTTTAGCAGAAGGTAGGAAAGGTAGGAAATACACTCAGGTGGGAAATACAGTGAGATGCCTTTTTCAGGGCCAGCCTAAAGCTGGTGGTCAGTGGAATGTTGCTCCCTTGTGCTGGTGGTCAGCAAATTCCGGTTTTATTGCAGTGTTGGCACTTTGCAATAAATAAGTGGGTTTTGAGTTGCAGTTTGGGCACTTGGTCTCTCAAAGGTTTGCCATCACTGCCCTAGATCATCCTTTCTTATTCATTCCTCTAGCTTCTTCATCCCAAACCCCCACTGACCCTTTTGTTTAATCTAGGACAGCCTTACCAACTTGGCTTCCAAGGGGATGTTAGGTGACAGCCCCTGCCTTCCATAAATGTAATGCCCATAATGTTGTAGTCCAACATCATTTGAGGTTGGAAAAGTTTGATCTAGGGACTTTGACAGGGTAGAAGTACTTCTGAACCTCCACACTCTGATAGCATATGAGTACAAAATGTAGGCTAAATCTGTTATTTTACTGGCTTCATACTCCCCCACCCCCTTTTCCTCACTAATTGAGCGCATGCATTTTATATGATCTGTGTGTGTGTAAGAGGAAGATTGGAGAATAGTCCTCCAGAAGATTGGGTATTAGAAAACGCTACCACAAATTTAAGCTTTTTCTGTAAAATGAAGATAAAGATATGGGGTGGAGGAGGGCATAAGAATGGGCTAGGGTACATATATGAGATATATGCACATTTATGTGTCAGGACTACAGAGCTGCCAAGTTCTATGATTCCTGATCTGAAAATACAAGCCTTTATTACTCATAATCCTCACTTCAGAAGCAAAGAACTTTTGTGGCCCTGAGGGTTCTTTTACTTGTCAAATTTTAATCCAAACTGGAGAAATCTGCTCTCTCCCATCAACTTTTCTTTTGGCTGTTCGGATGAGGTGGCAAAGGGATGATTCCCTCCCATTAGGAGTATTTCAGTGGGTAGGGAGAGACTTCCTCTATTTTTACTGCTTGAGGGGTTTTGGAGGTTTATGGAGGGTGGAGCAGGGATAATTGAGGCTGCAACAGTGTTAAGGGCTTAGAATGAACGGAGCTGTTTTCCAAGTTTCAAAGAAGACTTGGTTTTCTGCACTCAATTATGAGCCGAACTGCAATTACAGTGGTGCTAGGACATGTTTCAACCATGCACCTTTGACAATTGAAGCAATTGGAGCAATTTTTGTGAGACAGCATTGAGGTGTCTTTATAGCAGGGATGCAAAACTCCAGGTCTGCAAGTCAAATCTGGCTGTCCATGATTCACCAGAAAGATTCACCTCCTTTCTGTCAACAGCCAATTATTTGGTGGTTTCCTAGTTTTTGCATAATTTTCCCTCCACTCTCAGTGGTTGAAATGCCTCTTCCCAGGGCTTAGTGGCCAGTTGTATTTATTTATTATATTTCTGTACTGCCTGATAGCTGAAGCTGTCTGGGCTGTAAGAACTTCAAGTCATATGCTGCGAGCTGGGTGTAATTAGGATCTCACCTCACCCACCAAACTGAAATGTGGCCCTTGAGAGTTTATCGAAGATATATTTTGACTCTCAGGTTTTAAGGGTTTCTGCATCCCTACTTTCTGGCCTAAAACACCCACAAACTGATTAATGTTTCTTATTTTATGTACACATATGCAACAACTCATCTGTTGCATTGTTTGAGAAATAGTTGGATTTTGTGGGGGAGACATCCAATACAGCCGTTTGAACTAAACATGCACACTGAGCCTTTAAAAACAATTGAAGGCAAGAGAACTTGGACAAAATGACATATTGCACTATGAAATTACTGTAAGTTCTTGACTTACATTCATTCACTTAATAGGCATTTTCAAATTTCTGTATCAGATCTGATTGCTGAAGGTTAACATAAGGTAAATACAATAATGCTTTGAGACTTCACTATTTTTAAATATTATTTACTTCTATTTTTAAATATTTGCTTCATGATCAGTTGCTTTCACCTGTCACCTATTTGTTTATTTGTAAGAAAATATTAAAGATAGTTCCTAAAAATGAAGAATTGCTAGAAAATCAGAAGATACTCAGCTTTTAATTAAGAGATTTGAAGTAAAACAGGAACTCTTTATATTGCAAAGAGAGGCTCAGGGATGTTTGACAGGACACTTAATCACAGTCGAATGGAAGCAAAAAAGTGTACAAGGACCTGTTGCTGAAGAATAGACCAGAAACTCCCAGATTGCTTCTGTTACTTCCATCAAAAGTGCTGTAAATGTTACATTTATATGGGGCATATGTTAAAGATTTAATTTTCATCTGCTGTAGACTCATATGTATTGTTGCCACATGTACACTATAAAAACATGCTGTCAGGACTTGAGGCTAATTGTAGCTCTCTAGTTTTCTTTTTGTTGTATATGCAGTTAAATATATGCATGTATTCACCATATTACTGGGTAAATTGGGCACTTATTCAAAGTGTAGTGTGCATCCATTTAAGGGTGTGGAATTATTTTCCTTGCCTGAAGTCAGGCAAGGTTTGAAGGCGCCAGTCCTGATGGGCAAAGAGCAGTGCTTGACAATGCGAACTTGATGCCTTCTGTTCCTTCCTTGGGAGCATCTCATGGTTGCTCAGGCTGTTCCTGAAAGGAGTAAGAGGTTCATGCAGGTTGAGGCCGAGTCAAAGAAGAGTGAAACAGGAAGGCAGGGTGGGTACTGAAATGGGAGTTGGGGAAAGGGTCTGGGAGGTAGTACCTTTTCCTTTACTCACTCTTCTGTGATAATATCTGGGAGTAAGCTTCTTGGCTCACATGTCAGTAAATAGAGCAGGAAGTTTAAGGCTGGCCAAGCTTTCCACTTCTTGTCTCTGCCACTTTTTTGCTTTGGTGCCTGGCTTGGTACACTGTGATTTAGTGTACCTTGCCTTCTGTGAAGAATGAGTAGTACTGAGTTCTTCCATTATGTAACTAGGACTTAAAATGGTGTTTGTGTGTATAAAAATTAGGATTTTTAATAATTACTAACACAAAAGCTGTCTAGTCAGGTCATACCCATCTAGCAGAAGATCTGCTTTGATTTACATGTGTGTTTGTTAAATTACTGAAGTGAAATAAATGCAAGTGAGAGCCAGTGTGGTATAGTGGTTACGAGTGTGCAACTGGGACTCAGGCCATCTGGGTTCTAGCCCCTGCTTGACCATGGAACCAACTGGGTGACTTTGGGCCAGTCATAGACTCTCAGCCCAACCTATTTCACAGGGTTGTTATAACGATAATATTGAGAGCAGAAAAAAGCAAGGTATAAATCTGTTAAATAAAAATAAATGCTTTGCTTCCTAATAGACATAAAAAATTAAAATTAAAAGGCCATCCCCTTGATTGTAAGTATATACACTTAGAAGAAAGAGATACGTTACACCTGATCAAGTGCAGTTGGTATTGAATACAGTGTTTGAAAGGCTTCTGCCTTAGTTGTGCATCTATATTTGTAGAACAGTTGAAAAGCCTTGTGCTCACTTGCCAGCTGGTTCACCTGTGTGTGGAAGGAAGCTTATAATTTTAAACTAATCATCTCTTCCCCTGAGCATATGGCCTGTAAGCACCCTGTTCCTGCATTGCATCTAATAAACAGGAAGTGGAACTCTTCCCCATGCAAGTCAGCTGCATTTCATATCCATATTCTTTCTCTTGTCTGCAGAACTACAGATACGAAGAGGTTTAACAAGTTGCTGAACTGTAGCCAGCTGTTTCAGATCACAAACTATAGAATTTGTGTGTGGGGTGGGAGGCAAAGCTGGGAGGGGGCTAGAGTGTCGCTCCATTTAATAGATTATGGTTACTTTCCTGTTCATCTCAACCCACCCCCCTCCTTGCTTTTGTGATATTTTAGGCTTAAACCTGTGAACTCATGCTGTGCCCCTTTCATGTCAATGGTCTAAGGAACAGAATGTAGGAGGGTGAAGGCATTTCAGTGGTGGCAGTCGGCCAGAATTTACAGACATCCAAATACACAGCCACTGGATATTTAAGTCGATGCCCCCTATGCTTTTTAAATATCTCTGAGAAAAATACATTCTTTGAGACAAAACATACGACCTGGAATAGCTTCTTTGGTTAGTATGTGGAGTTAAACAATCATGTAATAGGGTAAGCTCTACTCTGGCAGGCATTTGACAGGCTCTGGGGGTAGCCTTATAGCCCATGGTAAGTCCTATATAGACACGTTGAAATAAATCCCATTCATTTCAGTGGGTCTACTCTGCGTAGGCCGTGTGTTGAACAGTATATCTGTACTGTGACATAGTTGCATGAAAGTAATTTGAGTTTCTGTTTGGATAGCAGCCAGGTAATCCCTGCCCCTGCTCTGGTTTAAAGGGTACAAACAGATCTTTGCATGCCCTGGAAGGGTCAGAATTTCATCCCTTAGCAGCAGCAACAAAAATTGTTATGCAAGCAGATGCACGCTTAGACGCAGTGTCCCAATCTCGCTGCTTCTGCAAAACAAGCCGCCCGCTTTGAGGCGGCCTCTCTCTGCAATATGTCCACCCATGCTAGTTCCCGCCTCATCTCCGTCTACAAGATGTAGCTGCAGTCGTTTTCTATCCCGCCCCGGTAATCAGCCTGGGTTGGAGATTTAACGGCGCCCGAAATTGAAAACTTTGCAGGATGTAGGAAAGAAAAGCCGCTCAAACTCAAGTTAATTGGGGTGTGGTGACTGGGAACGCACTGAAAGGAAGGAAGGTGGCTGCTGGGCACAGGAGCGGTAAAACCGGCGGATTAATGTAGCCGGTGCTCAAGGAAGATGAATGGGGAAGATCTCTGTTCCAAGAGCCTTGACAGAGGAAATGGAGGAAAGACTGCGCTTAGAAGCGGCTGTGCAGCTAACCGAGTGCAGTCAGGATTCCCTCCTCCCTACACACCCCTCTCTTTCATTTCTCAACAGGCAGCGCCCGCGTGTCGGCAGAACTGGCCAAAATGACTGAATGATTGCTCGCCGGGGTTCGTTTCTTTCTTGCTTCCCCCCTTCGACCCTCCTGGAACTGCAACCTTCACCGACTCCAGGAAGAGAAGGCTTGATCAGGTACAGAAAGGAGGCGCGGTGGGCCGCTGAATACAGCCCGTGTATGTGGGGTGCCGGGGCGCTTGCCTGGCGAGTCATTCATTCAGCTCAGCCTCAGGGCTGTCTTTAGCCTTGGACCCTTCGGCTGGGGAGGGGGCGCCGCGCTGCTCGTAACTGTTCGGGCCCCTGCCTAGGCGCTGCCACTTCGCAGCGCGTAACTCCCGGTGCTGCTGCCAGGCGCAAATGCGCAGTTGACAAGTCTGGGGTGAGCAGAGAAGGAGGCGGGCAAGGCGAAGGGCGGGGAAGAGCGAGGCGGCGATGGGAAACGGCACGTTGTTTTCCTCGATTGGGGCTTCGCAATGAGCATGCTTCCCCGCGACCGGCTTATTCCAGCCTGTGAGCGCCGGCGGCGGCGGCTGTTGGCGGCTCTTTGTTCGTCCGTGCAGCCACCCGAGGGACTTTATCACGACCCAGGGAGCCTTGCAGACAATGGTGGTGTCGGCCAGGAAGCAGCAAGATCGGCGCGAGCATCGGGGCACAGCGGCCGTGGAAGGAGGGGAATTGACACCGCCGAACTGTAAGAGCGACTTTGAAGAAGAGCAGGCGTAACTCCGGGGGCACCGGCTCTGCGCCCCTGGTTTAAAGAAAAGGAGAAAGAGAAGCGGGGGAAGGGCCTGCAGCCCCTTTTTGTCGCCTCTTCCCTGTCAAAGCAGTAAGTTCAGTCTCTTCGGTGTGCCAAGTGACGGGGAACAATCTGTATGGTTTAGCATGTGTTTAATTTTTAACGACGTACATTTTATATTTTACATATTAGGTGAGAATAAGGGTTTCCTGTGCAAAGTTCTTTTGGATCAACCATTGAGAACGTGGGAGGGCTGTGTTTTTCTGTCTGGTCAGCATGCATCTTGTCCTATCATAGTTGCAAGCTATAGAAGTGACAGGTTTAAAAACCATGTTGACTTAAAAGAACCACCACTGATTTTTAATCGAATGATTGGGTTCTGTGAAGGTACTTTTCCTTTCCCATTTAGAAGCCTGCATCAGTAGGCAGAAGGCCACCCGCAGCGTAAGTAAAGGCCAGTATTTTTGTGCCTGCTGTGGTTCCCCTGCAGTGCTCAGTATCGTGACAGTTCTGGGTCCCCTCCATTTGCTGCCTTTTGCAAGCTGCCTTGCAATCTGGCAAAGCTGCAAAAGGTTGGCAAGATATGGATAGTGGATATAGGAAAATAAGGCCTAAGCAGAAAAGGAAAAGCCGGATACATTGAAGAAAGCATTTACTGACCATGTTTCTGGCCAGGTTGACTATCTTTCCTAGTACTATTAATAATATACTTAGTGAGCAGAGTTTTTGCTCTGAAATTGTGGAAGCGGGTCTGTAATCAGCCACAAAATAGATCAGAGAAGGCCTAGACAATAAAGAATAAGGATTACATTTCCGAATAACCAATATAAGCAGTTAAGGGTAGACCTTTAATGCTGTCTTCTTGGGAGAGACCTCTTGCTCAGCAAAATTATTTGGAGATGAGACAGAAAAGAACTGGTAGTCGATTATATAATGCTCCATCCATACCTGAATAAAATTGCAGCCATATTTATCCTGTTACCTCTAATTATATCCGATTCTCCACTTTTGGTAACTTTCTTCATACTAGCTTTGCTTCTGTGCCATATTTTTTCCCAGTGTGAAATTGTTTCTGCTTTTCAGATATTGTTATTTACATACTGTCCTGTAGTGCATAAGCATGGATAAAAATGGAAAACTGACATTACTCTTAACTCCAGATCCCATAGCTGCCATTTTAATGGTGTTGCCTTATGATGCCCATAATTACTGCTGAATCTTTACATAATGAGAGCACCTCTTGCTCCATTTTCCCACTGGGGCAGGTGGAATGTTTGCAGTGGTAGTTTGCAGAAGTAAACTAACAGTAAAGTACTAGTAATTGTAATATATCCAAGCAGTACTAGGGTGCAAAGAGAGAGCAAAGAGTACAGTATTAGACTCTCACTTACCTGAAGGGCAGTCCTGCTGAATGTAATGGAACTTGCTTCCAGCTGTGCATATGTATGATTGCACATAAGAGCATTCTTGCTGTCTGAAATCCAATCTGAGAAGATATGTTCAAAATCAAGGGAATAGATGTTTTTATGTTTGACTTGCCAGAGTTTCCATCTTCTTTCATAGGAAAACTCCTGTGCCTGTTAGCAGTCAGCTCATAGAAGGTTAACAGATGATGTTGCTCTGTCATATTCATGCCCAAACATTTCTGCACAGCATTGTGTTGTTAAAAGCACAGGGACCTTGATGGAATAGAATTTGGCAGTCCCATTAATTGCTACATATTGTTCCCAGTTTGATTTAAGTGAGTGTGTTAACAAAATACACTCCATGCCCATCTCACCTCCAGAGGAGCTTTACAGTTGTCTTTGTCTGGCTGCCTGTGTGTGAGGTGCTTAGCACTTCTGAAGATAAGCCCAAGTTGTTTCCCTCTGTCTTGAATCCCCAATTTGGGAAGAAAGCAGATGCCTGGTCATACTGTACATTTCCAGGGTGTAAGGTGTGTTAAGAGTGTGTTTATTACCATGATGTAAAACAAGTTTGCAATAAGCGTGGAAGAAGCACACCTCTTTTGGTGACTTGATTGCTCACATTAGTGAATATAATACATATGTTCAATATGCTTGTGTATGAATGTTTAACAGTCTATAGTCATCCACACTTAGAAATTTTGTAGAAGGAACATAAGGCCTACATTGCTATATCTGGTCTGCCAAGTTTTTTCCTAAAGGACCAAACTAGATATGATAGCACTAATAAATCTGTGCATGTTCATGCATTTCTTGATCAAAGAATAGGAAACAAGGCAAAAATGGGTCAACAAAAATGGGCTTGGTTATGCTGTGCAACCAGAAGGCATGGTCAAAACATCATGGAGACCTATTCTTGAGAGGAGTGCTTTCCCCTAATTCAGCCTTGGAGGAGTGGAGCCATAAAGCCTCGAGCAGAGAATTTTTAGGCTGTTTTTGTTCTGAGTCTGTTTTTTACTTTGCTGCAGCAGCTCCTCTCATTTAACTGGTTTCATCTCTGTTGCCTTCCTCCTCCCATTAACTCTTTTAGCTTGACTGAACCAAACACTAGTAGCCACCATCACTTTTATTCTGCTCCCCTTTCCAATGGAAAAGGGCACAGGAGGGTAGACCAGTCTGTACCAAACGCACCCCGTTCCCTTTGCTTCCATCCCAGGGAAGAATTTGATGCTACCGATGCCATGTAGACAAGGTTGGAAGATTCCTGCACTGAAGGAAGTACTTGATGCTACAGATATTTTAGGCAATGGGGCACCACCTTAGGGTCAGTTCTCACTGTTTATATTCTGTTAACTGAATTGCTCTGTGGTCTCCTCGGAGAATTTTCCGGAACTCAGACTAGCTCCTCGTGCTACCTTAAAGTTTGTCCATTTTTCTTGGCCCCTCTGTGAGTTTAAATGCCCCAAGTTTATATCAGCTTAAATGCTGCAGATGATAACACGAGTCCTTTATCTTTCTCTTGCTTCTGTGTGAGGTCTCAGTGGCACAGAGTCTCTGAAGGGAAGGGTCAAAATGAAAAACATCAAAGGCACAAGAGCTGTGAATCCCCCCTTCCACCTTCCTTCCTTCCTTCCTGCTGCTGTCAGGGCTCAAGCAGATTGCCTGCCCTGCTTTTCCATGGTGTCTGGGTTTTGTGTTTGTGCAGAAAGATGCTTGGAATTTCCTAGGTGATGACACATTTTTGGTGGGAGGTCCACCTATAGCCCTGCAGGCATTTAAAAGAACATGACCATTGCCTTCTTGCTCATCTGCTTTTTGATGTTGTGTTGTATTGTATTGTTGTAGTTGCATTGTTGAAAACAGTCTACAAAAATAGCCCCATAGAAATCTGGGCCTTTTCTTCCAGTTGTCCTCATTTCTCCTGTACAGTTCTTCACCTTGTTCAGGGTTTGTTTTATTCTACTCTGATGATTATCCCAGGGAGCTGTGAGGCTTTTGGCACCTTCTCAGCACTGGGCACCTTTATCACCATGGGTACTCTGACAACCAAGCTCCTTGAGCACTGGCTACTTCCTTCTGCTTAAGTTTAGCTCTTTCACTTTCACTGCACTCAGCTGAGCCAGTTTTGATTCAATTATCACTCTGCAGAGTTCTGGAGTGGTGGCAAATGCCATGCTAAGACAATGCCCATGGCAAAAGTTGGTCCTGCTAACCCACAAAAAATGCATGATTAAATGTGGTCTTGTTGATCCCGGTATCAGCTTTGGCTTCAGTACTACAACTCACTGTGAAGGCTGCTCCTTTGCCCTTGAGTGCCAGCAGCCATGCAAAACAGAGGCTAATACATACATTCATTTCACTTATTTGGAGGCTAACCTAAGAAAAAAGAAAGAGGGGTGAAGTGGGTAGTCACTTGTTTCATGAACAATCAGTCCAGTCTATTGCTGTTGTCAAGGCTGTGTTTGCTGGCGTAAAGGATCAGAGGAGCCTGTAGGCAGGATGTCCAGATCTAGCCTTTCCCACCACTTCTTTCCATGTAAGAAGCTGTTTGGTAAGAAGTAGAAGACTTTTGTTGTTGTTCTCAAGATTGTAGGCCAGCAAGAGATGTTCTCCTTTCTTTATTTCTTGTGGTACCCACCAAGGTCAAAGGGATAGTAGGTCCACCAAACATGTCTTGCAAAACATTGGGGCAAGGACCTTTCATGGCTTCCATTACCTAAAAGTGATCATAAAGTTTCATGGGTACTCCAAGTGTCTGAGCCATGATGCATGCATAAAACTTGGTTGTATCACTCCTGTAGCGCCAGTAGCTCTTCCTTACCTACTGAGGTCAGATTGCCAAAAAGGAACAGCTTCCAGTGCTACCCTAACCCTTCTGGTGCCTTGCCAAAAAGGGAAGAGGGCAAGACACATGCCCCTCAGCAAGGCAATCCATTGATTGACTGAAACTTGACATATTTGCCCAAGGGATGGACCAAGCTACCACAATGTTGTTAAGCAAAAATTCAGTCTCTACAGATAACCTACAACAACCCCATTCTCAATTTATAAGCCTGAATCTGGAAGATTTTCTCAATCAGGATGGTTTGAGTGGTCAGGGGGTTGGCTCCTTTTATACAATCTTCTGGATGCTTGTTGGCCTGGAGGTGGGGAGGAATCTACACTGGTTGTCATGAACACACATTTTCAAAAGAAGAATTTCAGGATGTACTGCAAAGAATATTTTCTTCTTGGGACTTCTCAGTAACAGTTGATGTACTGGGGGTGGGGGCACTGCAGACAAACCTTTGAAGTGTCTTCATGCTGGTACCATGAAATGGTTTTTTTATCCCTTTAAAAACCTCATGCATATAGGTTTTTAAAGAGTTATTCTGAATTTAATATAGCATATATTGTAGACATGCTGTTTTAAATAGTGTTCCCTTGGGAAAGGGAAAGTTTACAAATCCCCACCAAAATAAATTGTGGTTTGAGGATTGTAGATCAGTTACCTTATCACTATAGTCTTTCTGCTTTGGTCTATCCCTTCAACAAGACCCTTTGGGTTTATGAAGAACTATGTTGATACTAAATAAATCCTGCCAGAATGGTCAGTTCTAAGCCCTCATCTCTATAATTCTATGTATAAAAATGCAGCTGGAGAGAAAGTGTTGTCCCCCATTTTTTCCCTTTTTTCCAGCCGGAGGTAAATAAAAAGTAGTAGATTTAAGATGCTGAAAAGTATAATTTTAGGTAATGGGTCTCTTCACTTCTGTTTTATTTCCCCTAGTTTTTCAGTCATTAAAAGTGCTGCCTTTTGGTTCACAGAATTTGCAGTGACCCTGTTGCAGTGATCCTGTAAACCTGCAACTGTTCACTGGGGCCTCTGGAGATCAATTACACAGCATTTATTTATCTTTAGTTCTTCAGCTATTGTGTGTTTTCCAGGATAAGCTCTGTCCCATGAGAAATGTTTTGAACTCCTAGACAATGGGGCAGTATTCTTGAATATTCTTAGTAATTTGTGACTTTGCTGTATTGGTATACACACAATATATATATTGATTGGAAGTTTGCTTGACAGAAAGCAAAGCATTTTAGGTAATTTGCACCGAGTTTCTGAGAATCACTTCAGGTGTTCCAGCAGCAGCCCAGTCATCCCAAATTTGCTGTCATTTCTCTGTTCCACTGTGAGAAGTGCTTGTAATATTTGAAGAGGAACCTTAGTGAAACAACCTGCTCAAGTTGTACCAAAGCATACAAGTTCCCTGCTAAAGCAGGAGCACCGCAGCTCAGTCAGCACATACTTTTTCAGTATACTATGTTGAGCAATTGCATTACAGTGCCTTGCAGACGTATTTGTTACCCCCCTTGCTCCTACCTCAATTTTTCCACATTTTGTTGTGGAACAACATGTAATTAAATTAGATTTGATTGGCATTGCTACCACAGGATATAAACAAGATGCTCAACTCTGTGAAGGTACAGAGTTGTTTCATAGTGTCACAAAAGTGTTCTTCTAGAATTTTCTCGCATTTGGCTCCACCCATCTTGCAGAATAAAAGCAGCCCCACAACCTGATGCTGACCCCCCATGGTTCACTGTAGGGATAGTGTCCCGCCGCACAGGGTGTTTTCAGCTACTGCAGAAAGTTCAGTTTTGGTTTCATCACGCCAGAGAACCATTTCCCACATGTTTCCTGTGTACCTTTTGCAAACGCCAAATGGGCTTTGATATAGGTTTGTTTCATCATATGCCTTTCTTTCTTCTTGCCATTCTTGTATAAAGCCCAACTTTTTGGAACATATAAGTGATAATGGCCCATGTACAGGTGCGGATCTCGCTAGCTCCTTCAGAGTTATGAGTGGCCTCTTCGTTGCTTCTCTGACAAATTCCCTTCCTACCTGGCCACTGAATCTTGGTGGACGCAAGTCTGACGGCAGAGTCACAGCTGAGTCAAATTCTTTCCATTATATAATGATGGGTTAATGGTGCTTTGGGTGCTGTTCAAACAGTAGTTTGGGATATATCTTTATAAGCCAACCTTAACTGGTGCTTCTACACAGCTTTATCCTAGAGTTGTTTGAAGTTGCTCTACATGATGATATTGGTTTAGATAGGCTCTCCAACAAAATCTGGGAGCTTGCAGAAAGAGGCATATTTAATCTGAGATCACATAGCATGGAAATTGCACACAGGTTGACGAGATTCAGCTACCAGCACCTGAGCTTATATTTAGGCATATCACAGCAAAGGGTATGAATGCTTATGTAACCAACAAATGCCAGTTCATGTTTGTTTACTTTTGTGCCACAGTAAAAACATTTTGCACTTTCATGCTTGTTGAATATCTTGTGTGCATCAAGTGACAGCAATGCCAATTAAATCAATCTGAATTCCAGACTGTGATGTAATTGAATAGGGAAAAGTCAACGTAGTGTGTGTGTGTGTGAATATTTTTACAAGGCAGTGTACATTTGTGGTTTCTGAATTAGGTAGGAATAATATGCACATTCTTGGTGGGAGGAAAGAAAGGCATAAATCCCATTGAAAGTTTAAGTATAACTGAGGCTGCCGTAGTTTTTTGCTTCTCTGAGCTGTATGTGGGTGTAGTTTCATTGGAGGTAGTTCTAAAAGTTCAATCCCCAGGCTAGCCAAGACACCTAATCACGTGTGCTTTTGTTGCTATGATTCAGACAAGGTTGATGACTATTCTTTTGATGAAAGTCATCAGACAAAAGATAATCTTTTTGGCTTGCTAAAAATTGGAACAAACTGTTCAGATAGTCAGAAGGTATACTTCTTGATTTAGAACAAGGACTGGAAGATTTTGAGAAGAAACACTACTTTTTTATTGGCGGTAACAAAAGTCATCACCAGTCTTAGTAAGACAGAAGAAATAGTTTAAATTAGAATTAAGTAATTGTTTGATATTTAATTTTAACCTTGTGTGCTTTAATGTGGTTTGGTCAAGAAAGACTTTTATACATGTAAGAGTAGTATGAGTATTGTTGTTATTAATGCTAATTTGTTAGCTTTGACTTACCATCAATTTTATTGTATCTGCTGAAGTTGTTTATTTTTATATTTGTAATATTCTGGGGGACGGGCTTGTTATATTGTGATGGCCAAGTGTTATGAACACAGCAACTGAACTACCTCCAGGTAATTATAAGCTGTAAGTTTTATCCAGTAGATATTATCCAGTGGACCTCCTGTGCTTTCATTGGTTTCATTGCACAAGAAGAACTTCCTGCTCACACAGTTGGAATTTAGCATTTTATAAAGCAAGCCCCCAAAAGAGTAGAAGCGCTCATTTCTGGATCAGGACAGGTTGTCAGACCTCTATTATAAGAGCTCCACTGACATCCCAGTTCTGGAAGTGCATTTATCCACTTGTTTTCAGTTTTTCTCCATGCTGCACTTGGTGGTTCCTGCTGACACTTGGGCAGTGTTGACTACTGCCCAATATTAGTATAAATTCACATTCCATTCATGTGGATCTACTATAAGCAGGTCTAACACTTGATACAGTCATATAGCAGGGAGAGATGGGTAGTCTAAAATTCTGAATAGAAATTGCTTGTTCAAACATCAGGAAAGTTTTACTAATTTTTAGGCTCACAGTGTAATTTTAAACAACATAATGCCTATATCGATAAGCAGTTTTTTGGTCACAATGCTTGACCTAGATTATTTCTATACAGTGTGTGTGTGATATACATGTATGTGTAAATTAACTGCATGCAGAAGTTCATTCAGAGAGTTCATTTTTCTACCTAAGGCAGCAAACCCTGTTGGGTGTGGGACTGTGTATGCATGAGAGAGAGATTTCAAACAAAACTTAAGTATTGTGTTTGTTTTTTTAAAAAAGCACAGATAAATAAGATTTTAAGGGTTTATAATAGTATTTCCGAATATCTCACCTTGATAGCAGGCTCATGATTTTTAGTTGTGTGCCCCATGGTCAAATCCCCGTTATCCATACTTCAGTTACCTGTTCTTCTAAATGTTTCTTGTGAATCCTGTGTCATTATAAACATGAGTGAATAACCAGCCCATATATGTACAGGGTTTTGAATGTCCCATGACTTTGAATGAGGAGCAATTTCAGTGTTTAATGAGAAGCTATTTCAATCTGAAATGTCATTTTAAAATACCAAACACAACATAATTCCTTTCTTTTTATTCAGGTTATCCTATTTAGGGTTTTTTGAACCAATAAACAAATAGCTGCTTCCCCCCCCATTGTTCCATTTTCTTTCTTTTTTCCACTATGCTGTCTTTCCCCATTCCTTTTCAATGAGTATTGCAAGTGAAAA
The DNA here is from genome assembly GCF_004798865.1 of Varanus komodoensis. Classification (NCBI taxonomy): domain Eukaryota; kingdom Metazoa; phylum Chordata; class Lepidosauria; order Squamata; family Varanidae; genus Varanus; species Varanus komodoensis. The sequence goes on from NW_025335641.1 coordinate 6,595,020, forward strand.
AATTTCATAATGTGTAAAGCAGAGCTAAGGAAAAAGCACATCAGTGGGTCAGTTATGCAAGTTTTCCCTATTTTGTTTCATGTATCTAAACCACGTATGAAGATAATTAAAGGAGATGACAGAGAATGTAGCCAGCAAAAGCCACAGTCTTTTGTGTGGCTTTACAAATGAGTAGAAAGGAATAGAGGTGAGAATGAGTTCAACAGCAAGATGTCTCTTTGAATGTGGTAGTAAATCTCAGAGGCCTTGGTGAACTGCATTTTCTTCAGACTCCAACCCTAGAAGCAACCTTGGCAGCAACCTTTATTTTGAATAGACTATTACTGAGGGAGACTACTTTTGTTTAAGCTGCGGTGAATTAAATAGCTTCTTAGGCAAGGAAAGAACCCATGTCTGCCCTCAAATTAAGGTTGCAATCAAACATACACTTACTAGGGAGTAAATAGCACTGAACATAGAGGAGGTTTCTTCTGGGTAAGCATGTGTGGGATTGTAAGTACAGGAAAGCAAAACATAAACTAGAAAGACTATTCAAATGGCCTCTAAGGCATGATGACCTGGTGAGAATCTCAAGGCTGCAGTCTCATAACCAAACTCATACCAAGAACTCCCTCATCTCCTTTCTTATGCCAGCTATGTCTCCCTTTTTAAAAACCTACCATGGCATGTTGTAATCTCTGTTCCACTGTGAACACCAGTTATGGTTAAGTTCAAACTAGAGCTTACAAACTAATTTCTAGCCATGATTGCTAACTCTGTCTTGAAGCTAATCATAGTTAATGCTGACATAATGCATCTCTGTGATTAACTCAGATGAAGAAATGTGGAACTGCTGTTTAATGGAGAAACTCTGAAACCCCACTGCATATTCTCCTGTCTCCTAGAGATCAGGAACCTTGCATCTGCACTGGATTACAGAAAGAAAAACATATGTGTGTGAAAATTCACATAATTCTTTGATAGAATCCTTGAATTGTAGCCCAATCATGAAGAGAATGAAACGTGTAAAGAAGGCCCAGGTGAACTGCAAACAGTGAACTCCTTAGGTCACTGCAGTGTATTGAAATTTCTTGAGCATGGGCTTCAACATTCTTAAAATCTGTCTTGACATCCATGAATATTTTCATTACATATTTTAAGTAATATATTTCAAAACTCTAAGTATGAGAAGTTTTATTTTTGTTAAGAATCCCAGTGTAATAATAACCCATAGATTTATAATATTTGGAGAGGAATTGGGGTGCTAGGAAGTAGATTGTTGCTGCATTAAGCACATGCCATCTCAGAACTGGTTCAGGATGTATACAATGTGATATGACAGTGTAGTATGAGTAAAGTACTTGAATCTAGCTAATACAGTTACAAACATAGACTACTAAAGTGATTTAAAATATAGATAAAGCCTGAACTCAGTGGTTTGGAACAATACTGTGTTCCCTTTTTATCCCTTTTGTGATATGATCCATTTTGATCTGGGTAAGAACCTGTCAGCTACTCAGGGCAACTGAACAAAAGCTAGGCCTTGTCACATCAATAATGTATTGAACAATCTGATTGGTTTCTTGGCATTTATGCGAATAAGCTGCAGATGGATGGAGGGGAATAGAACTCATACTTGTTTGGTTATAAATAGGCAGTAATTTGAGGAGATGATAAACTGGGGGCAGGTTACTTTTTAATGTTTATAACTGAATTAAGTTCACCACTACAAGCATGCCTTTCCTTCGGGGGAGACCTTCTACCCCATCCTCTTAGATTTTTCCCATTATTTGAGAAAGTATCTGAGCCCTGATTCACACGTCTGTCCCTAGCAGGGCAGCTGGGACTTAAGCTAACTTCTCACTAGCAGCACTGCATATGGAAAAAGTTGCATGTGAGCCATCACTCTACATAGAACAGCTTGTATTTATTGTGCAAAACATATTTTTGCACATACCACCAGTTTTTCCACAGCTACATCCTCTTCCAAGTGTAACTGGCTAGAAATCACTACAAATAGTGGCTACTGGAGTACAGGCAACATCTCTTGCTGTTTTTATCAAGTGTTGTGTGCAGTGATACACTGCAGTAGAAGACAGGTTGCTGCCCTAAGGAGTGAATCTACAATTCAGCATAGGAAATAGAGGAAGTAGAGGCAGGGTTAAATGAGAAGAACATGTAGTTCCTTCAGTTGCATGAACATAAGCTTATTTGCTGTACGGATTTTGTGAACTTTGCCCCTGAAACGTCATTCATTGTAAGGTGAGTTTGCCTTGTAGCTGGAAAATGTTCTGAACTATTGAGCAAGAACTGCTGGACTGTAATAGGAAGACTTTTAGTGTTGAGGTTTTGACATGAAACAACATCTGTAATTTGCAAGCAAAATTCTGTGTGGCTGAATTCAGTAAAACAGGTTAAGTGGCCCCAGCTTTTGCCAGCTTTTGCCAGTTTCCGGTTAAACCTCGCACATTACGAGTTCAGTTCAACTGCATCAAACTTGGAAAATGCATTATTTGCTTGCTATATATTTATCAGGGATTACTTTCCTTGGTTGTGTAAAGTTTTGGGGTGAATGTGCAGAGTGAACTAGACCAGTGTGTGGCAAGCTCTGAAAAAGCTCTCATCAGTCATTGCCCCTGCAGGTGGTGGGTTGATACAAAACATTCCTAAACTTAATAAACCAATGTATGTTAAGATGGTAAAAGAGCTTTGGGCTTTCAACTTCCATACCTGTTTGTCCTCTTGTAGTTTGGCACTTTAGGCCTATTTTACTTAAACTGCAGTACCCCTTTAGAGGTGAAATGGGGATCGGTGATTTAAGATCCATTTACTGGCATTACGTCTGATTAAAGCATGGCTTATTTACCCTGCAATGTTACATCCAAACCACTTTTAAGAATTGCTGCATGCTTATGTCAGCTTTATGCTTTTCCCTTGATTAATTTGCAGAATGGTGAAGGGAAAGGTGTGAATCCCCTGAAGATGTCATACTTCAGACAGTGCATCTGAGAAGCACCAGCACAGCAAGGGTGGCTGCTTTTCTTAGCAAGTGCTGACTGCATATTTAAAAATGCATGACTCCAGAACAAACACTGGTATACCTGTGTTACTAAAGTGTGCAGCAGCTCTTAGTGGAACCATTACATGTTATCCAGACAAAGCATTGTAAGATACGAATGGATTGGATATATACTTGGAATTGCCCTCAGATAACCTTTCCATCGCATTTATTTTCTTGTGTGACCATTTCCTTCATGCCTTTGTAGTGTCTAATGTTCTAATCACCTGAATTTTAGAGCTTCCAGTCTCCATGCAGAGTGAAATGCTTCTGTTGAATAGGTTCATTTATTTTATTTTATTATTGACAGCTGCTGGGTAAGAATGGGAGCAGTAAATTCAGTGGTCCCATTTACGATTGACAGTTGGAGCTATTAGCCTACTACAGATGCATCTGATGCAAGCTATGTGAGCACAACCTTTCCCATTAATTAACAGTTCTTTGGCTCTTTGCCAGCGGCAGCATTAATCACACCAGTGTGGCATGTGATGGCTGCTGTTAGTTCAGGCATTCTATAATGAGTCTAACCTGAGTGGAATAGCATTTTTCCACTTCCATATACTCAGAAGCTGTAAGTATGACTGGTAGGTTAATGCTAAAGTAATATTTTTTGTTAAATAAATATGAAAAAAACTATAGCAAAGTCTTGATCATAATTCTTCCACCCATATGACTTGCAATGTAAGGAGTAGGGAAGGAAATGAATGAAGCAAATAATGTACTTTCTTTCTTAAGAGCCTTGAAATGTGAGGTTTTGGTGCAGTGTACTTTTTTCCTCCTAATTTTGTTTGGAGTAGAAAAGTGGTTGTGTTTGAAAAGAATAATGTAAGGGAGGGAGCTTTGGTTGCAGTGTCAGCATATGCAGAGGTCCACAATTTTTAGCTAGCAAGCTTTGGCTTTCTCTCTGCCTGCTGTGCACAGGAAGTGCAATGTGTCCTTTCGTGCCCATTGTCTAGTGAGGTATGGAGGGTAGTTTACGAGGCTGGTTGGTAACTGAGGAATGTCTCTGTGTATGCCTTTGTTACAGTCCTTCCCCGTGAACCCAATGTACAGATGCTGTAGGAGACAGAGACCACCTGGCACTATTTTAAAATAATCACGTGCCACCCCTGTGTTGTTGCTGGCTGAAAAGGAAAGCATTTCATGTACTGGAGGCTTTATTTGCTCATCGCTGGTGACCCTATTTGAGTGTCCATGAACACATACTGATAAAGATAATTGGTAGGATTTAAGCATGGCTAAGAAAAATATGGATTCAGACAACCAGGAGCTACCGGGTAGCTATTTGGAAGCTAGTCTTGTAAGATCTAGTCACTTGGCCCAGGGCCACCCAGAATAGTTCATGCCTAAATAGGGGTATGGCTTCCTGTGCCAACACCCAGCATTCTACCCACTGCACCACAGTGCCCTGGTCAAGTGGGAAAGTGGTATGTGAAATGGGTGTTACACGGTAGATGGTTGTGACCTGTTCTCCCTGGCGGTGAAGGGGAAGGATGTGACCCAGTGGGGCAAAGCTAAAAGAACTGGGTTTCAGGTTGGATGTCAGGAAGCACTTTTGATGGTTGGGAACCCGAGGATATGGAATGAGGTTCTACGGGAGTTGGTGGAAGCCCCATCAGTGAGTGTGTTCAAGGAAAGATTGAATAACAGCATGCTGGGGATTACATGAGTGGAGCTGGCTTGGGCCAGGGGTAAGATTAGATGGCTCAGGAAGCCCCTTCTGACTCTCTATATTTCTAATGTTGCGTTTGACTGCATGATCTGAAGCAACAGTTAATACATGTTTATAGATGAGTTTTAATGCCCCCTGATTCATTGTCTGAATACTTCCATGACTATCTCTGGAGAATGGAAGATGGAATCTAGACACTTATTTGAGTTGGTGAATTTGGGGAGCTTGCTTAGGAATAAGAGTGTGAATTTCATGAACACTGTTCCATAGTGGATTATCAGCTCCACTTTCAAAACTCTCTACAGGATCTACACAGTAGTATTTTGAATCTCACTGAAACATCCAAGGCCTGCAGTAAGTCTTGCCACATATCCCTAACCATACCCTTAAACTCTTACTTGAGTGGGGGGGGGTAATAAACATTTACCCAAAATACCTCTCTTCTTGAGAAATAAATAACCTTTTAGGAATCTGGTGGTGGATATATATGACGAAAAGCTTTTTCCCCTTTCTGTGACGATATTGCATGTAGGCTTACTTAATTAAGAAGAATTTCTACATGAACAGTAATCTTACTGGAATTGTGAAAAACACTCTTAATCTACCAAATTGTCTGGTAGGATTTGGAAAGACTTAATACATTATCCACAGTGACCTTGCATTCCTAGAATAACTGAACCCAAACTTTTGGACAAGCTTTGCAGACAGATTCCAAGAGGCCCAACACACATTTGTGATCTTTCCCTTTGTTGGAATCGCATAACCATAGTAGGTTGTTTCAGATGTTTATTCTTTTGTTTGTTTTTATAAATATTTTACTATTCTAATTGTGGGTTTTAAGGCATAGGTATTTGTTTTACTGGCAACTGCCTTAAATATAATAATAAATCCTGTGGAATGTATTGACTCTCTCAGTTACCATCTTTTGTTCTCTTAAAAAAATCAAAATGCTCAAAGAACAATTTTAAAGGGTGTCTAGGCCTTACACAGAGGCTTGGGGACAGTGAGTCTGTCGCCTTCAGCAGAAGGAGCAAGTAAATGCTTCCATGGACATTTATTTGAAGAGGTGGTGAGGTAGAGCATCTGTAACCTGATGAATTGTGGGAAAATAAGCTCAAAATTATTTTTGTGTCTCTAAATGGGTAAAATGTGTTGTTTGCTATATTGTACTGACAGCCTGTGTGTCCATAAGGGACAAGAGCAACATAATTAAACTGAGGAACCTGACCAAAGCAGGCAGAAACAGATTTGTTGAAGATTATTTATGTATTTATTTATTAAATTTATATCCTGCCTTTTTTCTTTCAAAGAACTCAAAGCAGTCTCTTTTTCCTGCTCTCAGTCTTATCCCCACAAAAACAACCCTGTGAGGTGGGCTGGGTGAGGGTCTGTGAGTGTCCCAAAGTCACCCTGTTGGCTCCATGACTGAGCGGGGACTAGAACCCAGATCACCTGAGTCCCAGTCTCATGCTCTTAACCACTGTACCACATGGCTTTTTCTTCTAGTCACATAGTATAATTTAACCAAAAAATCAGCAGGTGCTGCCATGTTGCCCCAGAAATGAAGTTTCCTCCAGAAACCTCTTAAAAGGAAGTGAGGTTTCGACATTAACAGGAAACATCTAGAAACAAATGGCACGTTTGCATATTGGTTCCTAACACAGAAAAGGCAATTCCCAACTTTGGTTTGCCTCTGATACTACACTATCATTAACAATTTATTTATTTATTTTTAGGGAACTTCTATGCCACCCCATTCGCCGAAGCCTCGGGGCGGCTCACAACCATAAATAAATAGAATCCTATAAAACAATATAAATTAAGTCGCCCTGGCCAAAGAATAAAATAAATAAATAATATTAACAATTAAAATAACGTTTGAATAAAAAGGTCTTCGCCTGGTGCCGAAAAACAAATAACGACAATTGAGAAGTGCTATTTGAAGTCTTGGATATCTTGGCTCTTGTATACCTTTTGCTTTTATAGGAAAAATACTGCATTCACTTGCACCAGTGTTTGTGACTCTTGTTCTTGCCTAGGCCAAGGTGATATTATGTATTAATAGGGCCTTCTCTGTGGTGGTGCCCAGCTTATGGAATATGCTCCCCAGAGAGGTCCACCTGGTGCCGACTCTCTACTCTTTCCGGCGCCAGGTAAAGACCTTTTTATTTAACCATCATTTTTATTAATATCAATAATTTTAATAGTAACTTCAATAAATAATTTTATACAGTCGCATTTTCTTTTCTCCTTTTGTAATAGCAAATTGTAGTTTTATATTGTTGATTTTTTATTGATATTTTATATTGCTATTTTACCTTTTGTAAGCTGTCCTGAGGCTTCTTGCAAAGGACGGCATAGAAATGCTTTAATTAAATTAAAAATTAAATTAGTTAGATTATTCCATCAAGTGTCAGCTGCTCCTACCAGTCTCTTACTTGAATAAAAATATTGGTAGGATCAACAGCTCCTGCGCTGCAGCTTTCAAAGTCCAAATTATAAATGTGTAGGAAAATACTCCTTTTGATGTCATATTCCTGAACACTGAAGATTTGTTCAGTTGTTAAAATAAAAACTGTGGGCATTTGATACAGATATGGAATGCTTCTAAATTTGGCTGTAAATGCTTGCATACACAAGATGCTGGGTTGAGTCACTAACCTATTCCTAGTTTGTAAGACATTGATACATCTTTAAAATAGAAATTTGAGCATGTTTGCAGTCTCTGACAATTATGTACTGAACAATATTTTCTCAGTAGAATTATTTTTAGGCGTTCTAGGGGAAATCTAGGGTTAATTTAGAAATATGTCTGTTGATTTAGAAAAGGGGCAGGCAAATTGTGACTCTTCAGATGTTTTGACCTATAGCTTTCATCAGCCCTTGCCAGCATAGCCAATGGAGAGGATTGATTGAATTTATTGGACAAAACAAGATTGAAGAGCTTATGTCCCCCCTCCCACTTGCTTTATCATGACTGGCATGATATTCAGTCATGACATTCTTGACATTCTTAAAGCATGTATGTGTTTATATGATTGGAAGCTTTCCCTTTGATCTCCCTGTTTTCGAACAAGGAAACATAAGCGGAGCCACATGCAAATGCATGCTTTCTGTTAATTTTGTATACGGGGAAATTCAGAACAGCTCTTTGAGTAAAATAAATTCATGATAGCATTGTGTGGAGAGGGCCAAGAGCACAAAAGAACCAACTGTTGTTAACGTGGAGTTATTTCACCATTTGGATACTTCTGATTTAACACCGTAGGACTAGAATGGGTAGCACTTACTTGTTTATCTTTTGATGCTCACATAAAAAGAAATTGCTGATGGGATGTGGGAGCTATAGCCTTGTGTGGCTGAGTGTGTTCTGCCCATCATCTTGTGAACTACAAAGGCGTCCGTCATAGTTCAGCCGAACTTTGCACTCCCTGAAGGCCATTCTTGTATAATTCTGCTTAAATGTTGCAGTTAGAAGATAAAGCATTGCCATTTGGGGCACGCTTTAGCCCTGAGCTCTAATTTTAGCTTGTAATTGACTGGGTGGAACAGCAATGTAGTTATACATTTCTGAGTAGAATTTTTTTCCTGTGGCAAAGTATCTCTGTGACCCTGAGTGTTGGGAGATACCAGAAAGCCATTTCTCAGCCCTGCAGATGCCCCATGCATTAGACTTCAAGGGCACTGGCTCTGTAAGTAGAAAGCAGGAATGAAATAAAGATGTCAGTAGAATAGGTTGCTCCAGAAAGGTCAAGTGATTATCCAGGAAGCAAGAGCCAGTGTGGTGTAGTGGTTAAGAGCATGGGACTGGGACTCAGGCGACCTGGGTTCTAGTCCCCGCTCAGCCATGGAGCCAACTGGGTGACTTTCGGCCAGTCACAGACACTCAGCCCAACCTACCTCACAGGGTTGTGGTTGTGGGGATACGATGGAGGAGGAGATGTAAGCTGCCTTGAGCCCTTTGTAGGAAAAAGACAGGATATAAATCAATCCATCAATCAATAAAATAAATGCTACTATGATGCATGCTTATGGTAGATGGAGGAATTTTCAAGTTTCAGGAATGCTTGTTTAGTTGACATCCACAAGCTAGGTATTGGCTACCCCATTTTCTCTGAGGATCGTGCTAGCTCAAATGACAGGACAGAATTATGCTAGTGCTTTCAGCATGAGTGGCATCATCCAATAGAGCACAAAGCTCTCAAGCCAGCCAGTTGGTACACACATGGCAACACAGAACCCCTGCAGTGGTTATGTCTGTATGGGCCATGTGCCACCTTCAATTCTCTTTGAAAAACTTGTGCCTTCTTTAACTCTTATTTTAAAAATGATGCTGTCCAAGGTGCTGAGGCCCCTAATGGCATGAGGGCATAGTAGAACTACCTGCTTGCATTGCAAATGTGGGTATGTTCACAACAGATCCAGTGAGCCAGTTCCAACTAATTGGTCTTCCTGGGCAGTGCTTTAAAAGCATAGACAGATTGACAAGGTAACTTTATGATTTTGCAAGAGAAAGAAGTGGTGTGATGATTATGCTTGTTAGTTTATCAACAGTTGATAGAAGCATCTTTGAACAAAGAAATACTGGTCTGAAGAAGGCTGAGGACTTTTATTTATGTAAACATTATAGGTTGCCTTTCCACTGAAAGATCCTTGCCAAGGTGACTAACAAAACTGGTGAAACTGCAAATAAAAGACTCATTCTGAATACCTCCAGGAGGGAGTTTTAAGAGTATTTCTTGTACATCTTGGATTTCAGTAGCTTCTTACAATATGCCACAAGCAAATTTCACCCTGGCTGTTCCTCATGATTTGCCTTCATATGAGTCAGAAAGTTAAGTACCTACTCTAAAGAACTGATGAGGAACAGGTGAAAGTTGGTATTTTAACATGGAAAGAATGATTAATGTTAGTCAGTTTTTTTGGTGGGACAGGGCAGCAGGAATGTTTGGGTATTGGGACAGAGGGCCTATAAGAGAGCTATGAAATAAAACAGAAGTACATTTTAGTTCACAAGCAAGCATTTATTTCCTTGATGGCAGAAAGAGTTTCCTGCCTGGAGTCTCAGGTGCAGGAAGAAAGCTGTGCCCAACTTTAGGAACAATGAACAAGCATGAGAAGCTACAGTGTTTGTTACTTCTTACAACTAGCAACACCATGAATCCGGCCCTTGCACCTGGATAAGTAGAGCAACATCAGCTCCCGGAATGGAAGAAGACTTTTTACAGTCCAGTTGGCAACTGGGGAATGCTAATCAGAAGAGAGGGGAGTTTGGGAGAGTTACACGGTGAGAGGGACTGCTTTCTTTTGTTTTTCCCCTCATGCATAACTCCAGGTTTTGCTAGCAGACTTTTGCAAGTTTCAAGCCATAGTTTGCACATTTTTAAGAAAACAGGGAATGTCTTACTTTGACTGTGCCCTTTTTTAGTTTTTAAGACTGCCACTGACTAGCTTTCTGGCATGCTTGGCTCTTGAGTAACTTGGGAGAGTGTTCGTTTTCTCCATTGCTTTATTTACTTAGTGCTGAGGCTCAAGCTTCACTGCCCTTTTCATCTTGAGACATTATCTTCACTTCCCACGTGGATTAATTTTCCCATCCGGAGTTGGCTGAGTCTTACACTTTGGACTTGGGGAAAAGTCTCTTTGTCCAGGTCCATAAAAACCTGTTCTTCAGATCTCTACTTGATACGTAACTATCATACTCCCCCACACTTCCTTTTCCCTAAGTATTTGGACTACAGTGTTGTATAGTTAAAAACTTTAAGAATTACATTTAACTACTTTGGGCAGGTTGAAGTTTAAGTCAAGCTAAGTAACAAAACTGCTGTTAGTTTGGCCTGCTATAACTTCTGTATCCAGAGCTGTTTCATCTGATTCACTTACACAGTTTTACTAATACTGTTTTCTATTCAGCCTCAGCAAGAGACCGTGATGTGGTATGGAAAATTTTCCAGACCAGAAAATTTGATAATACCCTATTTTTCCATGCTCTGTATGTCTGCATTTATTATAATTGTCTGAGCTGCTGTAGTACAATCAGTCGTGTTAAATGGGATAAATAATGGAAATGAACTTTTATACGTTATTCCAGTAAGGCAAGCCTTGACAAACCTTAGGGCTGAGTTGCCCGTTGGGAAACTGAAAAATACAGTATAACAAACCCTGCTGTGTACAGTGCAGTTGACTTCTTGTTGGGACCATATACATGTTCTTTTTGCCCTTTATGGCTAACATTTTTCAGTAACAAACAGAAAGGAAACTGAAACGAAAACTGTGATTACTGTTTTATTTGATATAAGAAGAGCTATGCAGGATTAGACTGAGGAGCCTTCTAGTTCACACACTGGCCAGCCAGTTGTTCGTGGGATCCTCAGGCAGGACATAAGTACAATATCACCTTCTTACATAAGCTTCCCAGCCTGAGCCTGCAAACCCACATCCATGCTTTAGTGAAATAAGAGGTTCAGCTAGTTGATCTCAATCAGATTTTTCTTATCTTGAAATGAAACCAGTAAGCAGTGCAGAGAGTGACTGAAGCTGACATTGCTCCAATTAGCAAAAATATTTACTCTGTTGATACACAAGGTATAAGTTGTCTTTGGGCATGTATCTGCAAAACTGTGCTCTTTCAGGTGAAGTCATTTTTGTTAAATAGGAACAAACATAAAGAAGTATATTCTTTTGTCTTTACAGTTTTATAAATATCCTGATTTCCACAAAGTTTTGAATGTATTTTAATTTGATATTTAAACTATATTGGGTGATTCATTAATTTCCCACCAAACAAGTATTTCAGTTCAAATGTTTTGTAAATTTGTTGGGAAGACTTTTGATATAAATATCGGATTTATTTGATAACTAAAATTGCAACAGATTACATTTTTAGTTCAGTTTCTTAAATATGAGATACTTTCTGTTGTTGTTGAGGTAGTGTGATGTTAGGGAGTAAAAATGAGTCAAACAAACATGTTAAAGCAGATGATACTTCCTAGTGCATTGGAAATTTTCTGGAACATTTTCCAGTTCTGTTTATTCCAGGAAATCCACGTCATTGGCAAGAATTAAACTGTAGTTTAATAAAGATTGTGTAATGTAATGTAAATCACACCTCTTCGTGATTCATGGATTGTCGTTGTTGTTAGTCACGAAGTTGTGTCTGACCCATCACGACCCCATGGGCAACACTCCTCCAGGCCCTCCTGTCCTCCACCATCCCCCGGAGTCCACCTAAGCTCACACCAGCTGCCTCAGTGACTCCATCTAGCCACCTCATCCTCTGCCGTCCCCTTCTTCTTTTGCCATCTATTGTTCCCAGTATTAGACTTTTCTCAAGGGAGTCCTTCCTTCTCATTAGGTGGCAAAATATGAGTTTCATCTTCAGGATCTGGCCTTCTAAAGAGCAGTCAGGGTTGATCTCCTTTAAGACTGACTGGTTTGATCGACTTGCTGTCCAAGAGACTCGCAGGAGTTTCCGCCAGCACTACAATTCAAAGGCCCCAATCCTTTGGCGCTCAGCCTTGCTTATGGTCCAGCTTTCACAGCCATACATTGCAACTGGGAAAACCATAGCCTTGACTATATGCACTTTGTTGGCAGGGTCTCTGCTTTTTAGTATGCTATCTAGATTTGGATTCATGGATACATATATATATTATCATTGCAAGTTTAATATTGCATTTCTGCATGTGATGTTCTTCTGCATTTATTTTTTTACTTCCTGCCTAGTAGTTCTTACTTTTCATAAGTTAAAAAGCATGCACAGGTTTCCTGTTTAAGTTTTAAAATATATTTTCAAATATACAGAACTTTTAATTAACCTTAGGTGGGCTCTGGTTCCACTTTCTGGGGCAAAGCCAGAGCCTTATTTTCAGTTAAGGGGGGGGGATATCACTAAGTGTTAGAACTCCTGTTTCCCATGCAGAAGGTCTCCGCCTCAGTGTGCACATCTCCAGGTATGGCTGGGGGAAAAAACCCTGCCTGAAACCAGTGGTTTGAGTCAGTTTAGACAGATGCCTGTACTTTTATCATCAAATATTTGAAATGCTGTCATTTTAGGAAGAACTTCCTAAGTTTCTAATGGTATAAACAGGGTAATGGGCTGCCTGAGAAGGTGGTGGACTCCTTTTCTTCTGCGACTGGTTTTTCAGCAGAGGCTGGATGGCCAGACCTCAAAAATGCTGTAACGGTGAATTTCCTGCACTGGCCTGGGACTGGGCTAGATGACCTTTGAGGTGATGAGGAATGACCATTCCAGCTTAATGATCCAGTGAAGAACAATAGCTTGCATAGAAACAAAATAGAAACCAATGTTCTGTTTATAGTAATATCAATTTATGGCTTTTTGGTTAGTTGCCTGATGTCAATAAGAAGCTGATTATCCAGTTAGATGTTAATATGTGTACTGGTTTCTTTTTTATTAAAATGTGATTTTAATCTGAATGAGCTATTCTCTATGAAAATTTTCTTTGCTTATGTCGTTCTGGTTGGATTATTTTATTGAGGACAGTTTTGGTCTCCGATGAAATATTATTGAAAAATATTGCTTCTTGAAACACATTGTACTCATTCTAAAAGCTAGATCGTTGCTCCCTCCTAGAAAAAGTTTTAACCCTATTTCTGTATGTGTATTTTGTTCCTTAAATTAAGAAAAGAGAAAAAAGACACTGTATCTTAAAATTATGCCAGGGGGAAAGAGATGTGCAAGAGCTCCTTTGGGGTTTCTGGTGGTGCAGTCTAAGTGCTGCAGACTGGAAAGTATTCTGGTGGAAACTACGTATAGTGTTTGTTGTTGTAAGAAAATACTATCTGAACTAGGATAGATCTTACAGTTGTGAGTTTTGCAAACAGTTGAGTTGAGTCCTGGTGGCCTTTGTTGCTAATTTTGCACCACTATGATACGTTGCTATTTCCTTTTCATTTCCATAACTGTGAGAGTATGTGAGTGTTTTATTCATTTGTAAGTTGCCTTGAAGATCATTTGTCAAAACAAGATAAGAAATGAATAATCAGAAAAGCTTATTGGCATTATGTGTCGATTGCTTACCTTTGCATCAGTCAGCAGGTTGGGCAAATGTCCCTCAGGATATGGAAAAAAGACAACACACTTGTCAAGTTGTGGCAAATTGTCTGTTGGCCTTTTGAATGTAGATGACATTGCCAGCTTTAGATGCCTATATTTTTTGGAAATTGAACAACTCACAGTGGAGAACACACCCCAAAGAGATATTTTACTAGTAGATGTGGCTCTGGAGTTGATCAAACCCTCGTGTGTCAAGAGTGAAGCCTCAGAAGTAGTAGAACTTGCCACTACGAATACCAGGAAAAGGGGCAAGTATCATCTCTGTTGTCGATGCAACAACAGGAAAGCAGAGCAACAAAGCACTCCATGAAACAGTTTTGTCTGTCCAGTTGTGAAATGCGGTGATTATGCATAGGCTGTTTGGGGTAGCATGTACTACAGGGGCAAATTTGGCAAGATTTGTTGTCACAGGTAATTCACAAGATTATTGCACGGCTCTTTAAATGTTAAAACTGTATGTGCATGTTAATAGCATAATATTTGATAGTTTAAAATTGCTGGAGTCAGCTAGACATCACACACCATTCTTGTACGTGCTCTGTACTTTACATTGTGGTGCACTTCTGACCCTAACATGTTTTGCAAATATTTTGCCTTGTTGGGAAAAAAGTAATCAGTGAAGGCTTTTTCTTAATTTTCAAGTGGTGTTATTAATACCTTTTATTTTTAAGGCTTTCCTAGGTCACTTGACCTGTAAACTAGATTAATGCATTCTATTTTCCATCAAAGGAGGGTTATGCATCAAAGGAGATTCTTTTTTGTCTTGAGCCTTTTTGATCTTCTCACTTCCTGTTTTCAATTCCTCCCAGAGACATAACAGACTAACACAATCTTTTGCAGGAACTAGTTCTGCAGTCTGTATATATGCATGACCAATGAATTATTTTTTCTTTGAATTTCTGCCACACCCTTGTTTCTAAATACAGACCCAGGGTGGCTAATATAGTCAGTAAAATAGCAGACCAAAAGGCCCCACACCTTGTTAGAAGAACACAGCTTTCTCCACTTCTGGGGACTGGCCTGTCCCTGAAAGATGATGTACATGTAGGAAAAGTGCAGGATGCCTCTTGGAATCATAGGATACAAAGGGAACAGAGAAAGGAATGTAATTAAGGGTACAATTGCCTTGGCTACCAGTTGAAGTCCAGACCCAGTTTAAGGTGTTGGTTTAGGACCCGGATATCTGAAGGATCATCTCCTTCCCTATGTGCCCGCCCGCCCCTAAGTTCTAGGTTGGAGGTCCTTCTTCAGGAGCCCTCTTTGAAGGAGATTAGGAGAGTGGCTACCTGGAGAAGGGCCTTCTCTGTGTTGGTGCCCTGCTTATGGAATACATTCTTCAAAGAGGCACACCTGGTGCCAACACTTATTCTTTTTGGCACCAGGCCAAAACCTTTTCCCCCAGTATTTTAAGGTTTAATTGCTATTTTAATTGAGGTTTTATTGAGGATGTGATGCTTTGATTTTTAATTTTTATTGTACGACCGCCCTGAGACTTTTTATAATAGGGCAGGATAGAAAGCTTAAATAGTAAGTACCTTCATGCCCATTTCAGAGCTATTCTTTTCAGATGGCTAATCCTGAAAAGTACATCATGCACCAACATGAGGGGCAGGGGTGAGGATACCAGCAGATTTTAGCACAGAGCTCTTATTGCCGGTGACCCACCCTAGGAGAGGTACTTTCTAGAATGTAGAAAGGACATGCGCAAAAACTGGGAAACCACCAAACAATAGGTGTTTGAGGGAGATAGGGTGGGACTTCTGAAAGGGTATGTGGCCCTCTGGAAAATATTGGAGGTGGACTCAATTGCTGGGTCTGAGGTTCTGGATGCTTCTGGTACGTATTTATAGCTACTGTCAGGGAGTCAGTCTTGAACCCAGGAACCTCATGGTCTAAAGTGGCAGCCATCACTGACTGCATGGGCTTTGGTCCTGGAGTCATCTTTAGACAAGGGAGAAATGTTTTGTTGTGCAACATCAATCTCTATTCCTGGCAAACTCTGTGAATCCTCAGGAGTGGTCAGGACTGGGAACCTGACTTGATTTTGCCTTGTCCAGTCAAACCAGTGCACTTAAGTTCCAGTTTCTCCAGCCTCCAGTTTAATCTGTCAGGTCCAGCTCTTTTTCACAGAAGCAAAGTAGGAAGCAAAACTTTCTTTTTCTGGCTAGACAAATCACAGAGGCAGGCTTGCTCAGCTAATTGAAGATATTCTGTTGGTCTGAGATGGTTGTTTTTCAGCAAAAAGGTTTTTACATATCTGTCTATTCCTAGTAATCCTCAGTGAAAGATGACCATAATGACTGACGTGACAATCGAGCACGTGAAGAAAATCGAGCATTTCAATTTATTATTCCTTTTTCTTCATGCTGTTACTGAGAATACATTGAACGCCCCTTATATTGTTCAGCTATGGCAGCTCTAATACAGAACATGTCCCTAACTCATCAAGTTAGTCTTCTTTTTTAATGTTTACCTCATCTTTTACTGTTAAACCATATGTTAAACTGCAATGTGGAATGGATTAAATATATTGAATAGTTCTGAGGAATGTAGTCTATCATGCATGCTGTTGTTATATGTTGAACAAAACTTAATTGTACATTCATCTATGTTTGTCTTGGAGTATGAAAGAAACCAAATGGCTGTGATAATGAAGGCTTTATTGCACTTAAAATGAAATCATTTTGCAGATATGCTGTTAATATTGGCAGTGAATTTTTTAGGGCTGTATTATGTTAGAAGAGAGCTGTAGTAGGAGCCAAGAACGTTCCATGGTGGTAGAAAGATGGGCCAGGATTTGCTGAAGATGATGTCTTTTATAATAATACAGAAATCTATTTTTTCCCAAGGCCAGCAAAACAAACTGTTTGGCAGATATATTGTACTGAAAAGCCCAGAACCAAGGCAGCCTTGCTGATTAGAAAGTACATAAGCTTTGAAATGAATATAAATCTATTCTGTGGCTTCCTTCAAATCAGGAATTTTTTATTAAATTCTTGTTGCTCTCACAAACATCCTTTCACATTATATAAGTAATAACCTCTTAAATATGGCAGGTTAAAAACACCAAAATCTGCAGAACCCCAAGAAACCTGTTTTATAAAATGAATAGTTGAAATATTGGAATGCTTTCTCTTCCGATGTAATTCTGAGTATTTTGAATAAATAACACATGTATTAGGTGCTAGAAATGGTTGCCGAAATGCTAAAAAGTTGAAAATGAGGCATAGGATAAGGCACTTGTTGGTAATAGGTCAATTAATGAATAAGAAGGAAGCAACTCAGTTTTTAAATAAATATTTGAAACAAGAACTCTTAGAGGGATAAATTGAATCAGGAGGAAGACAAGACATGCTATTTTTTCCAAACCTTCGATAAGATCACTGAGTAACTTCACCACAGAATGTACTGAAGAATTTTGCTCATTGGGTAATACCTTCTTTGAAGATCTTGTGCAACATTCCTAAAATCAGGTAAAGGCAGCACTTAAATTCTTATTGATTGCAGTAGGAAAGGTAAGCAGATGCTTAAATCTATTCCATTGTAACAACTGGTACTTAAATGTTCTGGTTTGATTGTACAGTACTTAAATATTCTAGTTTGTGCCCATATGTGTAGGCTGGGAGGTTACATATAGCAGAACCCAGATAGCAAGCCTTTTTAGGGGACTGAATATGTGGGTCTTGAATGTTGTTTTTCTTAGTGTTTGGATTTTCTTTTATCTTTTTGAAACTAATGGTATTTACCAATATGGTTCCCCTCCTTACAGTTTAACAAATGCTTGCTTTTCTTTCCTTAGTAAATTTTATTTACATGTATAAACAACTTCAGTATTCTTATTTAAGTGTCTTCTACTTTCAGTAATGTAAATCTTCCTTTTTCTTTGTATTATCTTGGACTAGAGGTTGTTTTGTTCTGTTGCCTACTCTTAAATTGTGCACACTGTGTTCCTGTGTCTTTCTCATCCTCTTCTTTTCCTTTCCACCAGTATATTAGAGTTGTTCATGGTTCTTTATTGGGAGCTCTTGGTTTTTATCCTTTAGATTTTCTTTAGGTGCTTCCAGTTGGCACATTCCCAGAGCTAACAATCAAAAAACATTGTGCCTTAAGTTGTCTTCTAGTAAGAATAAGGACAGAAGAAGAAAGTGGTGGGAAAATGCAAAAGGGATATAAATTGAAGATGAGATCATCCAGACCCCTGTAAAATTCTATGAATGAGACAGTGCACAATAAAAGCTTTGTTTGGAAGCTCTGATGTTCATTCACCTGGTTTTACCATCTGTATACTGACAGTGTTCACTTATTCTAATTATTGCCATCAAGTTTTGTTCATCTTTGATCTTGTTCTTTTTGGTTCTTCCGTGGTATCTGTTTACTCTGAAGTTTTAATTTTTCAGAGAGATAATTTTGTATAGTTTCCTCTCCTGTTCTTTTCATGCCTTTGACTATTGCTGAAATTCCTTTTTCTTTCGAAGTTGAAATTCTTTTTCTGGTGTTTTTAATCCAGTTCTTTCTTTCTTAGCGTATATCCTGTCTAAATTAATTTTCTTTTTCTTTTGTTCTGCACATGTTGAGACTCTTCTGTTTTGTTCAAATTGGATTATTATAATGTTCTTGGAGTATTTTGTTTCTAACATAAGTTAGAAACATTGTTTGTGATGATGCTAAAGATCATGATGGTTATAACTTTTTAAACTTGGAATTATCTGGCAGTTATCTTCCATTACATGATGTGGATAAATTTATCATGCAATTGTGGATGGTTATGCTCCCGAGAAATTGCTCAGAGAAACAGGAACAGGCTTTAACTCTGTAGGAACAAAACATATATGTGTGCTGGTGATGATGCAATCTTTCTTCACTCTTGAAGCACTGAGGAGTCAGATCGCTACTGCTAAGGGAGTTTTCCAAGTTTTTTCCCCCTGTTCCCATGTTTTGAATTTTAAGCTTGTGATGCAGTTGTGCCAATTTGTCCTGCAAAGCCATGATATTCTGAAAACCAGCTGTGAAAGGATTTAGTTCTGATTGTTACTGTTCTACAAGGAATAACAGTTGTGACTAGATATTTTGCAAGTCAAATAATAGCTATTGCCATGCTTGCTTTCTATAATTAAACTGACTAAAGAAAGTAACACAGGAGAGAGCATTTTATTGCTAATGCAGGCAGTGAAAGAGCCAGGGTTTGCACCTGAGGCATATGAAGTGGATTATATGACAGGAAACTGATATTTATGATTCAGTTTTATTATAGTGAAGATTAACTTCTATAAATGAACTAAATGTGCAGGGTTTAAGAAACCCAGCTGTGGAGGACTTTGCTGTCAGTAGCTTGTTTATGTAGGTGCAGGGAAGCATTAAATACAACTGTTACATCACAGTCAACAGCAAACACTTACTGTTGAGAGTAAGAAGGATGGCGGTCTTGGGCAATTGTTCCCATGAACTGCTGGCTTCTTTCCAGACAGTTCTGGAAAATGAAACATTTCCATGAGATAGAGGTAGATGAGCTCGGTCAAGATTCTGAGATGTAGCATGTGAAGATGATTATCTCAAGTCCAAACACTCCACCGAGCCAGGTAGTTCCTGGGAACAACCAAGATATACAGCCAATGGGAGGAGCCTCTGAAGAGGAGGAATTCTCAGACACAGGCCAGCCTCCCCCCCCCCCCATTGGCCTCATGGTGAGGCATCAGCAGAGACAGGAGACCAATTGAATGTGCAGTGTGCAGAGAGGAGACATGCTTACCTTCAGAGATCCCCTCTCAAGGCATTGGGTCCCAGGCATGTTCATAAGGAGAGTTCTTGTAGGCAAACAGTAGATTGGGTTCAACAGACTGCTCTGTGCATGCTCAGAGATCCATTCTGGGTGATTTGTACTTGGGAGCAGTAAAGAAAGTTTGCATGAAAATTGGTCTGTGACTGGTGATTGTTCAAAGGAGGAACCTTGGCTCACGACAAACATTGCTTATAATTCCTAGAATGATCAAGCTAACACATATTCAATTATTCAGGCTTGGATAACTTTGAAAATTCCTTTACTTACACTGCCATAGGTAAAGTATGGGCTTTCTGGAATGATTTTGGACTGCACATTCTGTAATTTCTCCAATACCTCCTGAGAATAAGGCTGTTTTGAGTTGGCATCATGTCAAAATGCCTCTTTGCATTTCCCATTTTTTCCCTGTTTATAATGTAGTTGAAGATGGGCTGGGTGGAAAGTACTGTGCAGGTCCCATATGGAAATACGTCCTAAAGCAGAGTAAACACACGTTGAGCCATGGAACTACTGAAGCACAGCCTCTGCCTTTGCCTTCTGATCATTTCAAATTCAAGGTAATTCTGGTCCTCATGAAGACTTTGGTGAGGGTTACAACAGTTCAGCAAGTCAGCATTAAGGAGCCTGCAATCTCTTGCATTTGCACTGCTTGGCAGCAGCCAAACATTCTGTGCTGTGATAGCTTATCATAGTGGAAAATTAGATGCAAAGGCTTGCTCAGGAGAGAGCTTCAGTGGAGATTTTGTCCTGTTTCATTCAAGGGTTGCTTAATGAGTAAGTGCATGAGAATTGGGCATTCTGTCATGATTTGGTTTGGTGCCACATAACTACAACATGCTCCAAAACATAAAACCACTATATGGAACCTAAGTGAAGATGGCACTGGAGCGCAGCACTTAGCTTTGCAGTGAGTCAAGCTCCCAGTTTCTTAATTGTTAAACAAAATCTTTAATTAAAAAATGGAAGGTGGCAGGAGTCTCGTGGGCACCAAGAGAGGTGTCTGTGGAGCTCGTGTTGGAGACTCCAGTACTACAACCACCACCACCACCACCCAGCATCAGATGTTGGCATGTTTCTTTCCACAAGATCCTGCTGCTCCTGCATAATTTTTAAAACTCTTACTGTCTGTGACTGCTCTGAATTTATTAGCTTTAGCCTTACGCTGTAGGTTCTTTCCACACGTTCCACAGCATGCTAGGAATTGCATATTTTATATACACAACTTGCTAGGTTGGGATTATTAATCCGTAAATTAAAAGCCAGTTAATACTTGTTTTTGTCTTCCCCACAGAAAAGAGAATATTTCCTTTAAATCATACATGCACAACCACAGAATTATTTCAGTGACAGCTGTAGTACTGTTAGCTTATGTGGTGTGTTGAAACCTTGCTTGCTGGGATATGTTTCTGTTGGAAACATATAACTTTGGCAGGAGAAGTAAACATGTTCTGTATGAACTGATTGTCTGCTTCATCATGTACCTGAGCTCCATGTTAGCTGTGAGATTTAGACATTGTCTTTGTATCTCCGGTGTATTAGTAAGACATAATAACAGGGGTGATTGAAAGCTAAAGCGAGAATAGTGGAGCCAGCAGGAGGCTTCTGAAAGACTTGGTTGTAAGCCCTGCAGACATTTGAGCAGGACATAAAACTGGATTTAGTGCTGACAGGAAGGAAAGGAATTCTAGGGTAAGAGTAGGCCAGATCCTAGTTGTGCTCTTGTATTTTCATATTTTCAAATAAGAAGTAAACATTAAGAATTTCTTGATAATCCTTGTGATCCAAATTCCATTAAAAGGGCAATGCAAAGGTGTGACCTATTTTTTTCTTCATTTTTAAAATAGCATGTCTTATTTTTCAAAAGGAAAACCTCTTGAACCTCTTGCTTATGATGAAAAGTGAAGTTAAGAGAACGCCATAACCACAAATCGGTTTGTGAGCTTACAGTCTGTGGGACTTTTTCCAAGGATGTTACTCAGAAAGTGTGAAGTGAAATTTTATGTCAGATTATTTATTTATTTTACAAATGTAAACACTCTTGAACCTTGATAACCAAATTATAAATCACCCCTTTAAAAGCATCCTTTCGGAATGCAACTTTAAGGGTACAGTCTGTGCAAGCTTAGGCAGAAAAACTTTTGCTGGCTGGGCTGGGCATGGGAGGCCTTTTTTCAGAGGTTCATGCCTTAAATGTACTATCAAATCTATTTTATAGGCTATCTTGTTGAATATGCACTTGCATTAGCACTGGGTGCACGGAACACCTTAGTACCAACATAGTAGTATGAGGAGTTCCCATCCACGGTTCTGGGGCTTGTCTTTCCTTCTGTAGGAAAACCCTCATGGCCGAAAAGCAATCCTGCCTGGTGAGCAGTGACTCAGAATACCACAGTGCACTAGGATCTGTACTTTCATCCCTGTAATTTCTTGATTGCTGGACAAATGCTTTTCTTCATTTTCTTTGGCTCCAGTAATTACTTAAAGCTACAGTATTCTACTGTTATCACATCCTCTAAAAAAATGTGATGCACACGGTCGTTAGATACTGATTTGGCATTCTGGTTTCTTGGGCTGTTAATCTGATAATAGAAATCTGAGAGGGGGGGCTGGTAATAGAATTTAGTTCTAACACTGCTCATGGGGGTGACTGCTTAGAGTATCCTAAAAGCAACCCAGAAACAAACTGAAACCTAACGTCTCGAATGAAAACCTAGTGGACAATGTTACAATTGCAGTTGATGTCCTTTATATTCACTCTCTATGGTCAGTTGTGCCGTTTTTAGTCTTCTCTTGTTTTCTGTGTCTATCTTTAACACAGTGGAAGTAATTGAATGCAAAATGTGGAAGAGACTATTATCTTAAAATTGTGCTGCCTTGGCTGATTAAGTTAATAAATCCTTAATGCATCATTATTTGTATTGACCTCTGAGTACATTATGGCTGACCATTAGGTATTCAGTATCCATTAAGAACCGTGCATTCATGTGTCTTTTAGAGCTCAGCAATTTTGATCAGGGCCACAGTGCACTCAGTTTGAGCTGCTGATTTACTAATCCAAGACTGATGAAAGAGATCTTTGCTTTTCCAATACTTTATATTTTACAGGCTTGGCTTAGCACTTTTTGTTTATTGTACAGTTGTGTTGAATGAATTTTAGTATACTGCAATGCATTAAAATATTAAAAGAAACCCCCAAAATCAGACACATCTACTAACTCATTGCATCCATATACTTGATTGTAGAGGATGGTCTTTTTTTCTCTCCTCAAGAGCACTGATCTTGTATTTATCTGCAAATAGATCAAGTTAATTTAAGAAAGAGAAAACAAGAGAAGAGCCAGGAAAAACAGCAAGAGAAAGAACTGTGAAAAACACTGTAAATTGTCCTTTGGACTATCAAAGATAGGTAAACATATTATAATTAACGTTCAAAAAAAGGGCTCATAGCTAGGACTTGTTCCTTGGGGGCTGCGTCCAACTGTGTGGTCACTAACAGCAGGATTTCAGAGGAATGCTTGGCCTTTTATGCAGAAGGAAAATTAGCTAGAGCAGGTAACCAAGAAAAATAACACACTGTTAATTATGTGCACCCCCAGCTGTGCAATAAGGCTGTTGTATTAGTTTTGACTTTCAATTTAGTATTGTGTTTACATTTTTGAGGAAGTAGATCACAAAGCAATCAGTGTTTGATATTATGCAAGTCAGCAGAAGCTAGAAAGAGCAGTACAATCCATTCAGTGCATACACTTGGGTTATCAGCTGTTATTTAGACTGAAGAATTGTTGTCATGGATAAAAACACTCAGTTGTTTCACTTCTCTATATTTTAGGAGTGAGGTGCAATCTATTCAGACTTTTGCACGAAGAGAAAAGTGAATGACAGCATTGTCCCCAAGCTGTAGCTAGAGAGATGGCCATGTTTTGGACAAATGTGATGTAGAAAGTGACAGACTGTTCGTTGGTTGGTTAGTTGGTTGGTCGGATTTCATACTGCCTGATAGCTAAGGCTCTCTGTAACAAATGTTACAATTAAGCAAAAGCTAAAAAGGCACAGACACAAAAATTAATTTAATAGGAAAAAACCATAATAGCAATTGCTATTACTCAGCACAGAAGCAAAGCAACAGTACATTAAGAGAGATGGAACATGAACTAGAATGAGGCTGCAGTCCTATACAGACGTACCTAGGAGAATGTCCCATGGAACTTGGAATTTCTGAATAGGTTGTACTGCACCACAATCAATTTTAGAAAAAGGGTATTTGTTCAGACCTTGGTGTAGTCTGCTCCATATGCTTTGGATGACAACTTCCACAGAGCCTCAGCCAACATGGTCAGGTGCGAGGGATTGTGGGAGTTGTCATTCAAAATAGCCAGCAGCCAATGTCACCTACCCTGCCAGCATTCTCTGGGGCAACTAATTCTTATCAAACTCACCAGTTTCTATCCAGATCTTCTTATAATGAATGCCCTGTTAGGCATTCAAAGTGTATGTGTTCAGTTAATGAGCAGACATGAGTTTGTGTTTGGTTAATGAGTAGACATTCCCCCAAAATTCAGTTTCTGAAATATCCACATCTTGAATTCTACATTTTTAATGCCAGAAAGTCTCCACATTGTATTTATGAAATGCGTAGGAGCATGCAGTGTGTTTAACTTTTAACTTAGTGTGTTTATATTTTTTTTTTATTTATTAGAACATTTCTATGCCGCCCCTTGCCGAAGCCTCGGGGCGGCTTACAACACAAATGTATAAATATAAGCTCAGGGGCAACATACACAGTTCTCTTTTATGAGAGATCATAACTCGCCTAAGGTCACCTAGTGAACATCATGGTCAAGTAGGGCTTTTAGCTTGGATCCCCAGTCCTACTCCAGTTTTGCAACCACTGGGTCATAGTTAAGCAAGGCAGGGAGACGGCAGAAGAATTCATACATGTACCTGTTCCTCCTCTACCTTCTTCATGGGAATCAGTTTGGACCCCCACCCCGCAGCATCTTGTATCCCTTCTGCACTCTCTTCTGAAAGAAAATGCTAGCTCAGGCAACCTTTTTGGATTTGGAATTAAATTCCTACTTATTTTAAGAGCTCTGTGCATATGACAGAGAAAGCAGCAGCATGGCAGCAAGGGAGAGAAGCTCTGGGGCAAGTGGGGTGGGGATATCTGGCCGAAGGCTGTATTCTTAAGGGATACCTCTAGAAATTTCTGTTTGCAACTTTCACAGGTTTCTACTCGTATGTATGCTGAAGTCATGTCTGTGTCCAGCTGCAGCACTTTCAGCCCAAGGGCTGAGTTCCATTTGAGAAAGGCTTTCAGTGAACATGATCCACCCTTAGGTGAGGCTGAAGACAAAAGCAGCGGGCCAAAATCCTAAAATGACCAGCATATTGTTGTTTAAACCTCATATTGACAGAAACAAAGTTTCAGCAGAAGTACTCCATTATTTTAGAATGGGGAAAACACACCACAAAATCTGGGAAATTATCAAACAGTAGAAGGCTGGGGAAGTGGGGGCAGTGAAAGGAAGGTGGCATGGCCTGAGGAATCACAGAAGGGTTGATTTGGCCCTTGGGCCTGCTGTTTGGCAGCTCTGCTCTAAAGATACGGCTTCTTATTTTAAACTGATTTCCTGTTATATCAATAGAGTAAGACCAACATTGCTTATTAGTATTTTGCTTGAGCTTTACCCCTAAATGAAACTGGAGTCTTGTCTGCAGATGATCATGAAACACAAAGGTGTGTCCCTAAGTGTGCTTCATTTATTATATACAGGTAGTCTCCAAGTTATGAGCATCTGGGTTATGAACAACCCATATATACAAATGAGCAAACCTAGAAGTCCCACCAGTAAGTGGGCAATGGACAGCAAGCAAGAAGTACCAAGCAGTGAGGAGAGGAAAGAAAGGAAGAATAGGAAGGGAGAGAGGAAAGGAAGAAAGGAGGGAAAGGGGAGGAGGAGAGGAGAAGTGGTACTGGCGAGTAGCAAAGTCAGAACTAGAAAGCAACTCCGGAGGTAACATCCCATCCATCTGCACAATCAAACCCTGACTGTCCAAAACCAGTCCCTTCTCTGTCATCCAGTTAATATTAGACTTAATGTTAGCTCAAGAAGTATTAACCTTTAACAATCTTTAAACTATTTTTTCTTATCTTTCTAAACTGTTCTAAGAACTGCACTGTGTACCTACTTACATATAGTTTATTTCTTCAATACCTGTAGTTACTTTATTATTACTGTATTATTATTAAAATGCTGTATTGTGTTTAGGATGTTTTAGTGTATATGGAAGTGTTTCCTAAGTGTTTTATACGATCCAGCTTACATACAGATTTGACCTGAGGACATTCTCAGGAGTAAAACTTGTTCATAATGTGGGGACTACCAGTACTTTGTGATGAACACCAAGTTATTCAGGACTGAAAAGGTTTTATCATTGTTGGGAAGCAGGAGGAAAACAGAGAGAGAAGGCAAAACAGATGAAATAGGTCAGGAACATCCAGTGTTTGGAGTATATCAGGAACATTACACTGATTGAATCATTACTTTAGATATGGACATTCCAGATTAAGTCAACTAATTCCCAATAATGTTGCTGTTCAGTGAGTTTAACAATGGTTGATAATTTCTATTCGCCTATTGTAGAATGTTCGAAAAATAGGCTTTGCACAGGTTCAGGCATGTTTCTGAAAACATACTGCATTTCATTTTACCTTTCCTCTGTGTGAGAATTGTTCCTGCCAAGTCTATCCCAAATTCCCTCCGGATGGATTGGATAGCAAGTCCCCATCATCTCCCAGAGCTTCTGGGGAATTACAAGAATTGGAAGTCCAACGCATCTGGAGGGCTTTTGGTTGGGGAAGGCTGCCCTGGCCACAACACCACACTGACCTCCCACTGTCCGTTTTGTCATGCAAATAGAATGGGACCCTTTAAGAACTCCTTTCTCTTGCAACTGTTCAAATATAATAATTAAGAAACTGCTTTCTAGATGACATTTCACCTTATCTCACAGGATTCAACATAAGGTTACTCCTTCCTTCTTGCTCACCAGCCTGTGCTCTTGGTCAGTTAATAAGCTGCACTTTGGAGCCTGCACAAGTTACTAATCAATGATAAATTAGTAATGAGCTACCAAAGCTGCTGGTGTCTTTTGAATTTCCTACTCATCCATTGGTGTCTGCATTGCCCAGCTCCACCCCAAGCAAAGTCTAGGAAAAGTTTGTAGACTGACTGCAGCCGAACAGATTTCTTTGACCTCTTCTCAGAACTTTCTGAGCTGCAAATTATTAGCTTCACCAGTATGCCTTAAATTGGGGAAATGGAGCTGCTTGATCCAGCCACAGCAGTGATCTGTCCAGCCCTATCCAGTCTCGTGAGTGGCAGCAAGACCATCAGTTTTCAGGAAGGGGCCCTTTTCAGCTTGGATACCATTCTTTAACAAGAAATGCCAGGGATTACCCCTGGGGTGTTATGTGTGCATTACGGTATCACTTTTGGGATTGTTCCTGTGGATCCATATGTGTTGCCAATCTTCTGTTTCAATTGGTCATTCACTGTATAACTATTCAGGAAAATTCTGTAAGTGTAAGCCAGTTACAGTCTACCATTTTTCATGGTGGATCTATGTAGATTGTTTTGTGGGGAGGGGGAATTGGGGATTATTCTAAAAATGCTTGAGTTGATAAGAGAATTGCACAAAATCTCTATGTTACACTGCTTGCTCCCAAAGACTTTTGACAGCTGGGATGGAGATGGGGATTTATTCCAGGCTGGTTTGGTTGAAACTGTGTCTTTTACATTCTGTGATTACAGATAATTGCAAAAAAATAATTAAAGTAATAGCTGTGGATTTTAAAACATTGTATTAAAAGTAGAATTCCAGAATGACAAGTTTTGTTTAAATAATCTCTTGTAGGGAGCCTGAGTCATTCTGAATAGCCTGGTAGAATTTTTTCAGCTGAGTCTTGAAGAAATTCTTTGACTCTCTGGCTTCAGTTTGACACCTGTTCAAACAACTTAAATCCTTGTTTTGTAGTTCTGAACAGAGAGGGCGAAGATGGTAGGCTTTCTTAGGAAAAGAGCTTAGTAATATCATGCTATTTACAAAGAAACCTTTGCCATTTAGTGGTGGTTATGCCACTAAAGAAAATCTTTTTACAAGCAATTGTCTAACGGGAACAGTCACTTCAAAAGAATTATACATTGCTAATTATGTAGGTATTGGCATTGTTTCATTTATTTACACGAGAGGTAGAAAATGTGTGTATGCGCACACACCTGTCTGCCTCAAAACCATTAATGGGAAATAGTCTTGCATACTTTCTTCCTAAATATTTCTGTTGTTCAAAGCTTGTCAAGCCCTGGCTGGCAACCAGCTTTCCTGGGGAGCTACTTTAAGAAATGAGTAAGGGGTGATGGAGCAGTGCTTAAAACCCCTAAAATGTCTTGATTGCAAATTCTGTTGCCACAGATGCCAGTTGCTTCACCCTTGTGTTCTCCTCTGAGTAGGCCCTTAAAAGGTCTTAGGCTTCACAGCATCCCTTAGGGCAGATCTGGCTCAAGAGCTGCCTCTTACTACCATGCTGAAGGTGATACCCAAAGGGGAACACTTTGCCTATTTTTATTTTATTTCATATTATATATTTCATATTATTTCATATTTTATTTTATTTATCATAGCCTTCTCCAGGAATTGACGCTGTAAATGCATCTTGCTATTTTATGCGAGGGTGACCAGTCTTTGACTCCCATTGGACTTTAATGCCAGACCGATACAGTGTTTTGCCTTGCACCTGTGAATGATCCATCCAAAAACAAATAGTGTGGGAAGCACTTCCGTATTGCCTTGTTTCACTGGCAGACAACATTGCTTTGCGGTGGACACAGTTCACACATTGGGCTGAGAGCCGTGGGGTGATGACAGGCTGAGTAATGAACATAATTCAGCCTTAAGTAGAACAGATGAAAAACTTAAAAGATCAAAGGGAAGGAGGGGATAAAAAAACAATATAAATGTTCAATTCCATTTCTATTTGTACTTCCTGACATGGCCATTTGAAACAAGCCGAAATGGTGTGCTGGAGGCAGGAGAAGCCAGTCCCAGCTGTTTGGTAGCACATGTAGTGGTTGTGCGTCCATCTTTTCAGCTGTGCTTCTTATTGCTGTTTCACCACAGCAATGATACACTGGAAAGAAAGGACCAGTTTGCATACCTAACAGCACATGGTGATCCCCAGAAAACAACGTTAGATGCTGTAATTTGTTGCCCTTATATTAGATTCAGATACTGTTGTGTTTTGGTGTCTGCAGGGACAGGTGAGAGAAAGGACGGAAATAAGACTCAGTGGGAAGGTGACAGTCTGGCTAAGGACTTGAACAATTCTCTGCATGTCTGCCTAGGGATAAGCGCCATTGAATTAGAAGTGACTTACTTCCAAGTGAGGGAGGGCATAGGCTTGCAGTCTGCTTTAAAGAAAAATAAGAACTACTAGAGCTCAGTCTTGAAACAAACAAAAGTGCTTTTAGGGTGAGAGCAGAAATGCCTGTAATACGCTAGGGCTTTGGATTGGGATCTAAACACTAGCCTTGCTCTATTTTGCCAATTTCTGTGTTGGCCTTGTTTTGTAAGGCATTTCTGGTCTTTACTGGTGGTGCAAGACAGCAGTTCATATCTGTATATTTATTTAAAACATTTCTATGCCGCCCCCATCGCAACAAAGCCTCGGGGCGGCTCACAACATAATTAAAAACATATAATTAACACTAAATACAATAAAGATTAAAAAGCCCAGTAACATCTCTGCTAAAAATTTAAAATTCTATAAATATATAATAAATTAAGAATTAAAATAAGTTTTAAATAAAAAAGGTCTTAGCCTGGCGCCGTCGTTATTTGTTTTTCGGCGCCAGGCAGACCTCTCTGGGGAGCGCATTCCATAGGTGGGGCGCCACCGCAGAGAAGGCCCTCCTCCGGGTACTCACCCTCCTAATCTCATTCACGGAGGGTTCCTGGAGAAGGGCATCCCAAGCCTTTGAGACCTGGTTATCTAAAGGATATGTTTCTGGAGCATGGGTTCAAGAGAGAGGAATGCTACTCATTATGACATTATAGCCACTAGCCAAGTGATGCCTGTGATGGTATGGAACCATGGTCCATGCAGTCCTTAGCTCCATTAGCTGGCACATATGTGCATGTGTACATAAAATATTGTGACTTATCGTTGGAGCTTGAACTTCCCTGCAACAGATGCGCTAGTTTGAGGAAAGACCACCCCCAGCTACTGAATAATAAACATTTTCACATATATTGTGCACTTAAAAGAATAATCTGGAATAGCTCTAAGTAGAAGGTTTATTTATATGTGAAACCATCTCTCCAATTTAATAGGGAACCCAGGAACTTGTCATCTTGAGGTAATTTTAATAGCTGTGAACTTGGGCTTTGTAACAAAAAGCCCTCTCAGGGGATTGTACTAACAGGGGTTTTCCTAACATCTAATTAGAGGAAATTTAATTGGGCAGGCAATACTATTTATATACTAATAGTTATACTTACTGGCTTAACCTAGGCCTGCAATTTAGTTTCTTAGTATTATCTTACTGTCTGTGGATGTGTTAATTGCCACTGGTTCTTATTCTGATCTGATTGTTTTACTTGCACGTAATTTCTTTTGCATTTTCCCCCTCCAAAGCCTCATTTAAAAGATGAGTGTATTTTCTTTTGTTGGTTCCCTTCTCCACCTTCGTTTCCCTTCCAGCAGTACTGTACAAGAGCTGTTATATCTGAATTCTGTTGGAGGTTGTCCCAATGCTTTTTAAATAACCTTGTTATCAATCTATATAACACATTTATTGTCCTTGCAATGTATAGAACTCACTGCCACCAAATTTTATTAAAGTCCTTGGTTAGACCTCATCAGTAGAAATGCTTTCTTGGCAATAAAAGTGTTTAACCACAGCTGCTAAATTAAAGCTACTCTGGGGCTGTAAACCGGTTTCCAAGCTATAGGTAAGAGTGCTACTACAATTAGTTTTTCAAAATGAATTTAAAAATTCCTTAATGGGACTTTAAAAAATGAACAGAGTGTCACTCTTCAAATAATCAGTTGTGATTGCTTAAAGCTTCTTAAGTTATTGCTTACCTTTTCTAATATGTGAAAGAATCTTTCTCAGTGAAATGAAAACTGAATAGCTTTTCTTTTATTCTGAATTTTGTTGAACTCCACACCAAAAACAGAAACAGATTTATATTATATAAGATAATATAATTAATAGTCTGAAAGCAGCCTTCCCCAACCTGTTGTTCCCCAGTATTTTGGACAGTAGTGCCCCTATTTCCTGACCACCGGGCTGAAGAACAGTGTCCTAAAGCAACAAAGTGATCTTAGATTTGTAAAAATTGCTAAAAAAAAAAAAAAGTACTGCATATTTTCAACTTCCCCCAAATTTCCATTTTCCTTAAAAAGAAAGACACAAACAACAAAAATGCTCTCACACACACCCAAAAACCCTCAAACACATTTCCCCCAAGATTTAGCCCTTTCCAAAAATTGTACATTTCTAGTCATTGCTATTTCCAAACTGCTTGAGAGGGACTTTTCCAGACTTAGGCTACCAGGATAAAGGCAGTTGAAAATTATTACCAGTGTAATCATGCACACAGTAATTTGGCAGCACAGCCTGGTGAACTCATATGGATAGCAGATAGCATTCAGTGTGACCGTGCTCGGAATATGCAAGTAGAATGTTAAAAAAAATAAATAGTCTAGACAAGATCTAAGGCTCTGGGTTTCTCAGACATTTTAGAAAGTCGGTGTTTTCCTTTGACGTCTGCAATGGGATCCAGAAGAAAATATTTTGGATTCTGGCATGCCTTCTGCTTTACTGTAAGAAGTCCTTATGCCAGCATGAGTAAGAACCATACTGCTTCCCTGCATGTGTTTTAGATCACTGTTCCCATCTTTGCCGGCTAACATGACCAGTGGTCATGGCTTAAGGGAACTGCCATCCAAAACAGCTTGTTTTCTGTCTGGTAAAGATCAACCGTTCCCACCCTATAGATCAACCTTTCCCACTTCTTATCAATGGCCATGCTTGCTGGGCATGATGGGAAAAGTAGTCCTACACCTCTGGAAGACAGCGGGTGGTGTCATGTCTTGAAGCAAGGTGAACAGTGGTTACTACCCTGATCCTAGGACATCCTTTCCCACACTTGGCACCCTCCCAGATGGGTTGGACTGCAATTCCCACCGTTCCCAACCAGGGACCATGTTGGCTGGGAATGGTGGGAGCTACAATCAGTCCATCTAGACAGCAACATATTGAGGAAGTCTGTCCTAGAAATTGTAGTTCTTGCAATTGTAGTTACAAGATCACAAGTACCAGGCTTTTGGGAGAAGTATATGACTGTTGCTGCTGCTTTCTGCAGTCTTAATGTGTCCTAAGTCTGGGTGAAAAGTTTACTGAAAGTGCAAGGAAACTTAGAAAGGTTCTTGTGTGGAGCAAAGTACAATAAACCTTAAACAGTCAAGTACCAGTGTTGTTGCTGACAAGCCATATTTTCTCCTAGGTTAAAAGTTCCTTTTAATTGAACTCTTTAAAGTTGAGTGTTTTATTAAAATATAATTCTGTGAACATTACACAGACCTAAGCTTTAATCTAACTTTGGCTTTTATACAAATTGTGCTTTATTTCTCTTTCACCAGAGGTTGGATAGAGGTAACTCTCAGTCATATATGTATGGTCTGTGCCAAGAAACACAGAAGGAGTTATGAAATTAAAAATGCTTTCCAGCCTCCACAGGTCATTAGCAGAATCTACAGAATGTTATATACCAGACTAAACTGGCTTGGTAAGCACTTAGAGCTGCCAATCCAAAAACAGTGGGGGGTTGTTTTGTAAAAGTATCCAGACAAATTTAACACCTTCCGAATCTGCAATATATAAATGCACCAAGATCGTAATTGGCTCGGTGAAATCAAGGAACAGAGAGGTCTGTAGAGAGCAGAGGCTCTTAAGGCACAATCCAACTCAAGATTAGACAGGAAAAAAGCCTACAATTTCCAGCATGCCCCAGCTGGTGTAGCTAGCTAGGGCATGCTGGGAGTTGTATACCCTTTTTGTCTAAACATGTATAAGGATAACACTCCTAGGAAACTAATTTACAGCTTGTCAAAATGTAGCTGGTAAAGTGTGCTTACCTTTAAATTGAGATATTCCTCATAAGCCTTCTGAGAATAAAACAAGGAGCTCTGTTTGTTCATCATCTTAATTTCTATCTGCATTGTTTTGAAAGCATCTGTTATTGACATGCTGAATAATATTACTGACTTTTCTGAATTTCAAGTAATACAGTATTTATGAAAGAGGAAAATTGTCAAGAAAGGAAGGATTTAATTAAAAGGAAGCTGAAAAGCGATCCTTATAAGAAGTTTGGAGTTACAAAGATACAGCCTAAAAAGACATAGAAATTCAGAACTATGGTAAACTTGCATTAACAATATGATAACACCTCACTTGCTCAAATTGAGAACACTTTTTGTTCCCAGGGAGAAACTGTTTACAGACTAAGATGAATAAAACAAAAATCTACACTAAGGTAAGCCACAAAAGAATTTGAAGGGCGAGAAAATTGGTGGGACAAGTTTTACAATAGTTCAATATTTATAGAGCAGGAGAGGGAAACTTGTGGCCCTCCAGATGTTTATGCCCGCAATTCCCATCAGCCCTAGTCCAAACAGTTAATGATGAGACTGTTTGGACTAGGGCTGGCTAGGCCAAACTAGACCAAAGCATCGAGGGAGACAGAAGTTGCTGTCCTTGGATATGAAAGAGTAAGCCCTGCTGAGAAAGTATTAGCATTGCTCTTGCAAAAGGCATCTTGCCTCACAGATCTTTTAGCGACAAGAAGACTGATAGGTGCAGTGGTGGCTGGTTCCCATTGGGGCCAGAGTGGCTAAAGGTAGGGGGAACCAAGCAACCATTGTAGGTAGAGCTGCATAGGTCTACTTGTCCTCATTCTCCTCCTTGCAAAGGTCTAAAATACACAATGCATGACTGTGTGGAATGGGCCCTCTGCCCCACCTTGTAATCCGTTGGCAAGAATTGCTGCTTATGTGCATATGAAGTCTTTTTCACCTCTTCCTTTCCCTCTCTCTCTTCCTCCTCCCACCTGACCTACAGGCTTCTTCCCTGCTCTACCAGTTATGTGTGAATACAAGTCTTTTGCCATGACACATTATATCCAGGAACCACAAATCAACAAACTTCAGACAGCTCTGCCACAAGTAAAAGTAGAAAATCCCATTATGTACAGAGTAAATACCTCCAGGCCACGCAAAGTGAAATATATCAAAGATTTAAGAATGTAAAAGACTTTCCAAAAAATAGTTACCCATTTTTGAGATGGAAACATAATCCTTATGTTCCCTCCCTTTTGATAGAAACACAATCCCCATTTCCTTTCTCAGCATAAAGGTTTATACTTCTCTGAATATAACGTTGAGGAAGAAGTAAAGAGAATAAGGAATGGATTAATAAATTACCAGGCCTAACCAATGTGCTTTCATTTCTCTATGCCTTTTAGAAAAGGGAAGCTTTGCTTTTGCTTATCTAGCTTCTTATAAGTCTAAGAGTCTTGAATTTGGAGGATCTCCAGTTTTTAATAGTTAATTAATTTGCTAATCACTCTTGTGTTCCTAAGCATGACTCATTACCTGAGTTCAAGCACTTTAGAGCAGAACTGGTTACGGTAGAACTTCTTGGTTCTCCCTTGGAATTCTTCAGAAAAAAGATTTCTCTTACTCTGTCTCAAGAAGGGGAAAGAGAGGGGAGAGAGACCCACAAACCTTTCCACATCTATCGCAATTCCCAACTATAGCAGTGCTATTAAATCAAGGACTGCTTTTCAACATCAGAATTTTTTAAAATTCCTGTTGTACTTTTAAAAACCTATATTAAAAAGCTTCAAAAAGTTAGAGGTATTGGAGAGGGTGTACATAGGAAACCAACTGTGCATAGGAAGCCCAGAGAGGTTTGCCTGGCACCAACACTTCTTTCCACCAAGCGAAAACCTTTTTATTCTCCCACTACTTTAATTGCTAATTTGTTTTAATGTGTGGGTTTACACCTAATACTGGATGGTGTGCTACTCTTACTTTTATCTTTATTCTATTGTATTGTTGTTGTGAACTGTCCCGGGATGTTTGTGATGGGACGGTATACAAAAGTTTTAAATAAAAAATAAATGTTCATATGGTGGGGGAACAGCTTGGGAAAAAGAAGAGAGGTTTATAAAGTAGGTGATGTACCTCCTTCTTCCCCTCAAGGTGGGACCAATGCCTGTTAAGTGAAGAGTGTAAGTGTGATAAAAGCCAGGCAGAGTCATGCTGCTGACCCTTCCCCAATGATTTGTGGCTTCCCCTGGCTCTGATATCCATGTTTTGAGCATAAGCATCTACAGAAGTAAAAACCTACCCTATTTTTCCTCCTTTTCACACCTAATGCAAAGCCAGGAGCCAAGGAAGCTGTGTGATTTGGGCAAGTGACATGAGCTAATAGTCCCATGAATTGTAAGGGCTCATGTGAAGGGAGCTGACAAGTTGAACTGATATATGCAAACAACTCTGCTCATCTACGATATAAATCTTGTATAAATCACTTGCACAACATCTGTTGCTTTGCAGGTTGGGCAAATGGATGAAGGATAGGTCTGCCTGTGGGTATAACTATGTGATAACTACAGCAAATGGACCTTTTGGTCAGTATTCCCGTTGATTACCATATGCTATTCACTAAATAGACTGCCTGGAGATCTCAGCTAAGGAGCAGTATAAAAATGAAATAAGAATAATGTAGATTATGTCTCTCCATTCTGCTCTGCTTGCAAGTTCCTGAGTGCATCTATATTGCCACTGTTTGAAAAGAAGTGTAGGGTTGCACTGAGATTTAGTCTAAAGTAGCATGACAATTCATACCTATATGTACACATGCGCTTGCACACAGCAATTAAAAAGAGACTCTTGAGGTTTGTAGATAAATCTGCTCTTGCATTGCTCTGGGTGAAACATAGGATAAGAAGATTATGGGATGCTGTTAAGCATACTGAGCTTTTGTCCTACATTCAGAGTAGTTCCCAGAGTACTTCATGTTACTCATTTCTCTCAATTGTAAAGGAAAATAGTTGCAGATTCAGAGTGTGGGGAACCAACTGTGCTTGAAATTGGTGTTCATTTTAATGTGATATTGTTGTAATAACCAACTGGGAAGAAGCAGTCACTTCTGTACTACGAACCTTCAACTTACATAGTTGAGACCATGGTATCTCTGGCACAAGAATCTCCCTTTTAATTTCATTAACGGTCGTAGTTCTTAAGAATATAGAGGCACATATGGGAATGTTTTCAAAATACATTGTTCGAAAAACTAAGAAGGAGAAATGATCTTTGCAGGACTTAACATGGCCTTCTCTTGTTACTCCTCTTCCTTGTTTGTTGCTGGTGGTATATGTATTTGATATTTTGAGTCTGTGTGCTAGTTACAGTTTAAAATGCATTGATATTATAGTTTAATTCATTGATTCTGTTTGTTTTTATTAATATCAGTGGCAGTGTATGTCCCATGTCCCATCATGGCTTGGGAAAGCCGAGCTCTCATGCACTAAGCACCTATCATTAATAGACACATTCTTGAATATTGTTTGATTGCCCTCTGAGCCATGGCCTCTGTCATGTTTATATATTCTCAATATTTTCTTCCAAGATGGTCCAGGTCTCACATCATTGAGTGCCACATCCCAATACTGTTGTTCATTCTGGGTTTCTTTATGAAATGAATTGTGGTGGTGTTACTGTTGGTGTCACTATATTTTCAGAGCTAATTGACTGATTAACCACCCCTCAGTCAATCCAACAAAAGCGCTACTTCCTTTGGAAGAGGAAAGTGTTAAGCATGTTTTCCTTTTTAGCTTTCAAAAAATGCAGAAAAAATTCACTAGTAGATAAATTCTACATTTAAGAACCTAAATCATACTTATGTCTGCCAGCGATAAATGACAACTCTTTTTTTTTTTTTTTCAGGAATGTTTACCCTTGCGGAAGTTGCATCCCTTAATGACATTCAACCAACTTACCGTATTCTGAAACCATGGTGGGACGTATTTATGGATTATCTAGCAGTTGTTATGCTAATGGTCGCCATTTTTGCTGGAACTATGCAGCTGACCAAAGATCAGGTGGTCTGTTTGCCCGTGCTACAATCCGCTGTCAATGCAAAAGGGCAGCCCAGCAACTCGGGAAGTGCCAAAGTTATAAATGTTCCAGAATCTGAAGTAGAGTCTGTGCAAGACAAAGAACCACAGGCAGCAAGGACGGTTTCCCTTGAAAGGACATCTGCTGTTACACCGGACATACCTCTTAGCAGAACCACCTTCCCACCATTGCACTCCACTGTCCCAAGTCAGGAAGCGAAGAAGGAGCAGAAAGATTTTCTGGGCCGAAAAACTAACTTGGATTATCAGCAATACGTTTTCATTAACCAGATGTGTTACCACTTGGCTCTTCCCTGGTATTCAAAGTACTTTCCCTACTTAGCTCTTATACATACTATTATCCTAATGGTCAGCAGCAATTTTTGGTTCAAGTATCCAAAGACCTGCTCAAAGATTGAGCACTTTGTCTCTATCTTAGGGAAGTGCTTTGAATCGCCTTGGACTACAAAAGCATTGTCTGAAACAGCATGTGAGGATTCTGAGGAGAATAAGCAGAGGCTCACAGGAGCCCAGTCTCTGCCAAAGCATGTGTCAACCAGTAGTGACGAAGGGAGTCCCAACGCTAGTACTCCCATGATAAGCAAGACTGGCTTTAAGTTTTCAGCAGAAAAGCCTGTTGTTGAGGTCCCGAGCATGACTATTTTGGACAAAAAGGATGGAGAGCAAGCCAAAGCTCTCTTTGAAAAAGTACGGAAGTTTCGGGCACATGTGGAGGACAGCGATTTGATTTATAAACTCTATGTCGTTCAGACTGTCATCAAGACTGTGAAGTTCATATTTATTCTCTGCTACACAGCAAATTTTGTCAACGAAATCAGTTTTGAGCACATCTGCACGCCCAAAGTAGAGCACCTGACTGGCTATCAGGAGTTTGAATGCACACATAACATGGCGTATATGCTGAAAAAGTTGCTCATTAGTTACATTTCTCTCATCTGTGTTTATGGTTTTGTCTGTCTGTATACGCTGTTCTGGTTGTTTCGGTTACCTCTAAAGGAATACTCCTTTGAGAAAGTGAGAGAGGAGAGTAGCTTCAGTGATATTCCTGATGTTAAAAATGATTTTGCTTTTCTCTTGCACATGGTGGACCAGTATGACCAACTCTACTCAAAGCGGTTTGGTGTCTTTTTGTCAGAAGTGAGTGAGAATAAACTGAGAGAAATCAGCTTGAATCATGAGTGGACTTTTGAAAAGTTGCGGCAGCATGTTTCCCGCAACGCCCAGGATAAGCAGGAGTTGCATCTGTTCATGCTGTCAGGGGTCCCAGATGCAGTCTTTGATCTGACGGACTTGGATGTATTGAAACTTGAACTGATCCCTGAAGCAAAAATCCCTGCAAAAATTTCCCAGATGACAAACCTGCAAGAACTCCATCTCTACCACTGCCCTGCCAAGGTGGAACAGACAGCCTTCAGCTTCCTTCGTGACCACTTGAGGTGCCTGCATGTGAAGTTCACTGACGTGGCAGAAATCCCAGCCTGGGTGTACTTACTTAAGAATCTTCGGGAGTTGTATCTGGTAGGCAACTTGAACTCTGAAAACAATAAAATGATAGGACTTGAATCACTTAGAGAATTACGGCACCTTAAAATTCTCTATGTGAAAAGCAATTTGACCAAAATTCCCTCTAACATCACAGATGTGGCCCCACATTTAACCAAGCTTGTGATTCATAATGATGGCACCAAGCTCTTTGTATTGAATAGCCTTAAGAAAATGATGAATGTAGCAGAACTAGAATTACAGAACTGTGAACTGGAACGAATTCCCCATGCCATTTTCAGTCTCACTAACTTGCAGGAACTGGATTTAAAGTCCAATAGCATACGGACAATTGAAGAAATTATCAGCTTCCAGCATTTAAAAAGACTGACTTGTCTGAAGTTGTGGCACAATAAAATAGTCAACATTCCTCCTTCCATTACCCACGTGAAAAACTTGGAGTCACTTTATCTCTCCAACAATAAACTAGAGTCCTTACCAGCTGCAGTGTTCAGTTTACAGAAACTCAGATGTTTAGATGTGAGCTACAACTCGATTGCAGTGATTCCTGTGGAAATAGGCTTACTTCAAAACCTGCAGCATTTGCATATCACAGGAAATAAGGTGGATATTTTGCCAAAACAGCTGTTTAAATGTACCAAGTTGAGGACTTTGAGTCTGGGGCAAAACTGTATCACCTCGATTCCAGAAAAAATTGGCCAGCTGTTGCAGCTAACCCACTTGGAGCTAAAGGGGAACTGTTTAGACCGTCTCCCGGCTACATTGGGGCAGTGTCGGCTTCTCAGGAAAAGTGGACTCATTGTGGAAGATCACCTCTTTGATACATTGCCTTCAGAAGTCAAAGAAGTGTTGAACCAAGATACAAACATTCCCTTTGCAAATGGGATTTAAACTGAGGTTGAACTCCAAGTGACTAACATAGATCATATTAAAGTATGTGTTATTATTAAAAAAAATCC
Source organism: Varanus komodoensis (assembly GCF_004798865.1). Classification (NCBI taxonomy): domain Eukaryota; kingdom Metazoa; phylum Chordata; class Lepidosauria; order Squamata; family Varanidae; genus Varanus; species Varanus komodoensis. Next base: position 6,634,314 of record NW_025335641.1, read on the forward strand.
TGTGTTAAGAATTTGGAACTCATTTTCTTTTTGTAAGAAAGGACTGTTATGGGTGGTAGAAGCTTATTTGGTGTTTGTAGTATTTTAAAACATCATTTCCAAAATTTTGGAGGGGAAAAGAGGAAGAGGGTGGGAGGGAATCCTTAAGCAATCTTGATTATTTTTTTTCTCTCCTTTTAAGATGTTTGTAACTTGGATGCTGCCGCTTTTGAATGTTTACAAATTGCTCGCCTGCTTAATGTACATGATTAAACTGGTGACCTTTTTCTTACTATATAGAACTTTTAATGGCTCCACTCATTTTAAGAGGCAGTATACAAAAAATGCTTCATTCTGTTTCGGAAAGTGACAGACATTGGCACTGATCAAGCAAGGGGAAAGGTATATGTGCATCCAGCAGTGAGTGGTCCAATACAATCTGCATCTGCCCTGCACTGTGGATGGAAGTACACCCCATTGAGCTTACTTCTAAGTAGGCAGGTTTGGGATTGTAGGGTGAAACACTAGTTGCACACATATTGCATAGGACCCTGTCTTCTGGATTACAGCCAATGACAAGTTAGCTCGGTATGTAGCAAAGGGATGGGGTTTTTTGCTGGATACAAAAGGAATTGTTTGATTCATCCCTTGTTCTCCAATAACCTTATTTTTTCCATTCTACTTTTTTCCCAGTCCATGTTAAATAGATACCTGGTGCTAGTGCGGATGGAACATTAGGATATGAAAATTTGGTTTTTACTTGCAATTTTGATTGATTTGTAGATTTACCCCCTACTATTTAAAAAAGGAAAACAGCCATGATAAAATGCTCTACAGCTATATAAAATTCAGCATACCATTTCACAAATCAAGGTGGGCAGTTTATGCCTGTGATCAGCAGAGTTTAGTCAGTATCTTCTGTACTTCCATCCAGCGCATTGAGACAGAAGCAACCAGTCATTGACCCGTGTGGAAAATAGCCTTGTCAAGAGCCTCATTCCCAGCGACATTGGCAACAGTGCTCATTCGCCCTACTTGGCAACCAGCAGGCTAGTGAGTCTTTCTTCCTCCCACATTAACCAGGTACAGAAGAAGCCAAGAGCACAGGAATGATGATGGGGTGGAATAGAGGTGCATCATGGGCTCATGCACAAACCATTAATCCGCAGGCATAGCAAGGTTCCTACAGCACCTTCCAGCATAGGAGGCTGTGCAGCACAAACAGATCATTCAGAGACATGGAGAGGCTGTAAAGATCCTTGCACACACAAATACTTCTTCTAACATCTATCCCATCCATCCCCACTGCAAATAACCAGATTGTTGACCAGTCACAGAAAGGAAGACAGATGGTACCATAAAAGATGCCGACGGCTTATTTGGGAGAAAGCACATACTGTTCAGAGCTAGTTTTCCCCTTATTTATTTATTTTTTATTTATTAAAACATTTATATGCCGCCCCATTCGCCGAAGCCTCGGAGCGGCTTACAACATAATTCATTTCAGACTTCTAAAACAATGGACTGTCTCTCTTTCAAAACACCTTTTTATTGCCAATTCACAGCTAGCCACTGGAAGACTGGACTCATAAACAGAGTTTGTTGAACCCAAGGTATATACTACTTCCAGAAATCTGCCTTTTTAGTAATGCTGGGCTCCATCGCTCTGCGTGGGTCCCTGTAGAGAAGGCTAAACTCCGAGATCTGTACAGGCCCTCAAACCGTGTAGCTCTTCTGTCTTGATGCTGCATTGTGGGGTCAGGGAACAAGGGCTCATGTTCTTCCTCTCCTTTGTCCCTTCTCTTCCAAATCCTGACTGATCCTATGGTCTGCCATAGAGCACTTCTGGTGGCAGCCACATCACATGTAAGAGGTACCTCCTCTGCCTTCTTGACTCCCCCACTCCCCATTTCCTGGCCATCCCTTTCCTCATCTGAAGTTGGTACAACCCTGACCTTGGAAAGTGTGCCAAGAATAATTGCTTAGTCCGTTCCCTACACACATACTGAAAGATCCAGATTTCCTTGGGACAGAAGTACAAGCCCAGTTGAGTGAACAATCCCCATCTTAGGTTTTGCCAGGGAGGAACTATGACCATCTATCTTAAGGTGGTCTACACAGGAGCGTTTTCTGATTATTGGGAAGCATTGTCACAGTATTGATGTGAAATGCATTTAGCACTGTTGGAGCACATACTAATTCATATGGCAAGTCCCCACTGTGTAAAAAACATATTTTGTCATGAATTCAACTGTGGGAGAAGGGCAAAAGGGGATATATGTAGGGAGGTGTCCTTAAAAAAAACAACTTGCTTTTTCCTCCACTCCATTAGCTATGTACAAGAATGAAGGTGCAAACAAGTGGACATTTAAAAAGTGGGTGGGGGAATTGACGGGTCCTCCTGCCTACTCACAAAAATCATGGAGAAGTAGCCAAAGGTGGGGAGAGAAGAAGGGGGGGTCTCTCATCTTCCTTTGGGGGAAGCCAGTTGATCAGTACCCCCATCCCCCTCTACCAGTAAGCACTTTCCAAAAGCAAGTGCAGCCCCTCTCCCATCTTGACCTTCCCAAGAAGCACCACTGAAGTCAATGTGATTTATTTCTGAGTAACTCCACTGAATAGAATGTGATTTACTTCTGAGTAGACATATAGGACCAGTGTGCTGTGCTGGACTGGGACTCAGATCTGGGTTCTGGTGCCCACTCAGCCATGAAACCCACTTGGTAACTTTGGGTCAGTCACTGCCTCTCAGTCTAATCTTCCCCACAAGGTTGTTGTGATGATAAAATTGAGAGGAAGAGAACTCCCTTTGCCTTGGGTTCTGTGCAAGAGGAAGAAAAGCAGGATATAAGTACTACAGCTACAACAACAGTATAGATCTGGAGTGTTTTCACTTAGTTTTTCTTGAGGCAAAAGAAAGGAGGCATTTGAAGACGCGCCAAGCTTTTTTATCCCCCAAGGGACAGAGAAGGGGAATGGGGAAACAGCATTGCATTTACTACTGTCCAGCTCACTGGGAAAGCAAGAGAGGAGCCTGCAGGAAGCAAGCAAACAACTGAAGCAGCTGGGGCATCTCTTCTCAGAGTTGCTGCTGTTTTGGCAAGGCTGTGTGACGTTTTCTCTTGTGCTGCTGCTGTCTGCCCTCCCTGCCCAGGCCCGTTGAAACCTCTGCTCTGCTCCACAGAAAAGTACTGCAAGTTTAGCCCAGGCTGAAATAATACTGCAGGAAAAAAGGACATACTTAAAAGTCTCAGCAATACTGGTCTGAAACAATCTGGGATATGATAGCAGAAATGATGAGAGGAGGGGGATTTGTGGTGTTACATGACATGGCAATGAGCTGGTAAAAATGTCTTGCCTGGATGATTCCTAGGTCTCAAAGGACCACATACAAGTAGCCCACGGTGGAGTCCTGGGAGAAGAAGCAAGTGCTGGACGAAGGGCACCCCTTGCATGGACAAATAAGATCCAGTCACCAAAAGATTCAGCTATATCTGTCAGAACCAAGAGAGTTGCATGAAGAAATCGTGCCCTCTCGAACAGCACAGATTCCACAAGCAGGGGATCTGTATTTATTAGTTTAACTAACTTTTATCCATTTAATTTTGTGCCACCCAACAGCTGAAGTGCTCTGGGTGGTTATCACAGACCCAGGTTCAAGCCCTGGATGTAATCTCCCATGAGCTTGTATACATACCCGGAACACACATCCTGGAATAAATTGGAGGGAGCACTGCTTAGGATTTTTGCTATATCCCTCTGGCCTCAAGCTGTGTATATGCAGAATGTACAAAAAGGATATTCTGAGGATGGAAACCTTGCTAAAAAGTCACTTTGCATAAACAGGAAGCATTTTACACAAATAGGCCTTGAAGCATGTGTATGTCACAGTGCAATTAAAGTGAAAATCAAAAGGCTTCTTTTATAGAAAAAAAGGAAAGCATCAACAAAGCTCACAGGACTTTTTCCAGAGTAATGGAAAAGGGAGCAGCAACTCTGTTTCACAGAATGACGAAAAACATTGCATTGGCCAGACATCATAGTTTAGAGCTTGGGCAGAATCTGATAGGGAAGTCTGCCACCATTGAGGCCTGTCCCTTAGCGACCTTTTGATGGACCAGCCAAAATAAATATGAATGGATCCACTTCAGGGGCTAAAGACACATGCCTAAAAATGGACAGATGCAGAAACTAGCTACAAGCTAAAGTTTTCCTCCTCTTTCTAAAATTCATTAGTTGCTTCCCTTCCAGGCCAGTGCCTTGAGTCAGACAGGTGACCTAGTCTGGACAGCAGATAAACAAGGAACAAAGAGTACCTTCCTCTTACTTTGCTTCCTTTGTGGTCTCTACCTTGTCCTTCTTAGTTTCAGAAAGAACAAATCATGACAAATTAGCCTTCTGAAAAATAACATACTGATCGTGTAGATCTGCTTTCCTATGTTGCCCTGCATTTTGTGGAAGAAGTAATTTGAAGTAGGAGACAAGGAAATCCAAAGAGGAACTGAACTCTTACCAGCAAAGCAAGTACAAGTTTGGCATGCAGGTACGGAGATGTTTGCAGGAGAACTGGGATAATTAGTTGGCAGGGGAAGCATTAAACACACTGCTTTCTCTATTACAAATGCCTCTTTCAGCATTCTTGTGCCCTAGAGAAGAGGCTGTTGGGCCAACATTACACACAGCTGTTTTGTAGGTTGATTTAAAAATAATAAATTCTGCCTTTCCATATAGTCACTTTCAAGGGCGAAAGGCAGTTAAGACACGTGTGTGTGCACACAGCTCCAGACTGCTTGGCAAGTTTGTCCTCTATTCCACCATCACCCCATGCAGCTACGTAAAACAAGTAGAAGCAGAATGAGTGTCACTTTGCTGTTTATAGAGCAGGATCCAGTAGTTCTCAAACATTCCTTTCCTCTTGGAACACTTGAATATTGCTGGGGGTCTTGGTAGGCCACTTAATACATTTACCTTGTTCTACAAGTCAAAGCATGTTGCTCATACTTCAATATCTAACTTGAATATCTAGCTTTTTCCTGAAGCTCAGTGGGTGATTTTGGGTGAGTCATGGAGAGGGCTATGAGAATAAAATGCAGAGAAATGTGAAAACCATTTTGGGTTGCTTGCAAAAAGGGGAACAAGGCAGGATATAAATGTAGTAATAACAACTTCACTAGTTAATTGGCAATAAAGGTAACCTAAAGCTAAGTTTAGGTCACTCCTATACCCAGTGACATGGGAGTAAGACCCACTGAACTTTATAGGAGGTGATTCTGTGTACATGCATATTGGATTGTGCTGTAAATCCTTGTTGGGTTGCTCATTTTCTGCATTGGAATATTTAAATGTCAAAGCCATGTATATCAGAAAACACTTTTCCTCCTATTTTAGAATGACTAATTTTTATTCTCTTAACTTTAAAGATAACAATCTCCCCACTCCAGTTTGCTGTGGAAGATCAGTCTTCAACGTATTACTCCTGCTGCAAGTTTATTGCACTTTTCTTAACACTCAAACCCTGTAAGTGGGGAGAGTGAAGGAGGGGGTTACTTTGGAAAATGGCTTAAATGACAATCAAAAGGCAAAATGCCGGGGTTTTGCTTTTCATTTTGTTTTCTTTTGCTAGCTTCCCAATTGTATTAGTCTGCCAGGGGAATGGTAGGGTTGCTAGAGAGAGAGAGTCAGGGCAAACTATTCTATGGAGGTTGTCGGTGATGCAAAGTATGCATACATCTTTCCAAACTGCTGTTTTCTATATTCTAGTCACTGCCTGCTTTAATGATGGAAGAGAGAGTGAGAGACTGGGGAAAAAGTGTCTTAATGTGGTTGAAAAGTATGCTGTAGAGGTACAATGAAATAAAGGCTCTTTTTTGAAAGAAGGGAAAATGATTGCCCTGGCTGTGAAATGAGAGAACTGGCAAATGAGAAGGGATCATTATGGAGTTCTTGGTACAAAGGAGCTTACAACAGCCATCACATAATGGTAGAAAGTGAGCTGCATTGGCTGGAACATATTCAGTGATGCCACCCTGCTTCTTTCTCTTTTTTGAATCATAGATTGCAGGGTGAATTGGTGACCTGAATTGTTTCTTGAGAGCGCACTGTGCTGTTGATTTTCTCATAAACGACTGTTCAAACCACGTCACTTTCCAGCAGTCGACAGAATCACAGTTGGATTCATGACTCATTTGGACAATAGCGGCATGAGCTTTTGTTACCTACACATGACTTTTTCAAATGAGAGAAGCTGTTCCACAAGTTGTTAAGCTTGGGTACTTGAACACCTCATGCCAGATTTATTTATTTGTTTGATTGTTTATTGAAACCCTTTCATATACCTCCCTTCACTATGTCTCAGGGCAGTAATACTATAAAATAAAATAAGGTATAGCATCAAGATATTTCAGTAAATAAAACTGAATCTTAAAACAATATTAGCATTTAAAATAATGGAAAAATAAAAAGGGTTTGGCCTGGTGCCAAAATGAAAAAGTGTTGGTGCCAGGCACCCCTCTCTGCGGAGCCCATTCCATAGCCAGAGTACCACCACAGAGAAGGCCCTTTTCCTGGTAGCCACTCTTCTGATCTCCTTTGAAGAGGGCTCCTGAAGAAGGACCTCCGATCCAGAGGCGGGCAGGTATGTATGGAAGTTGCAAGAGAATTTTACTGTCTATCCGTTCATTCTGGACCTAATTCAAAGACTTATTTATTATTGTTTTATTTCCCACCTGCCCTATTAGCCACATGGCTCCCTGGGTGAGTTACAAAAATAAAAGTCTTAGTTCTGAGCTGTAAGCCCCAAAGTATCTGAAGGTCTTTTACCACATGAAAGTTAAGGGAGTTAAGGTTATTGTCCAAGGCCTTCTTGCTGGAGGTGGCTGTCTGTTAGAGATAGGGCCTTCTCAGTGATGATGCTTAAACCTTAGAACTCCCTCCCTAGACTTGTATGTCTAGCAGTGCCATTACAGTCTTTCAGATGCCAGACAAATTCTTGTTTTGCAGGCCGTTTAATGACACTTAAATTAACCATTTGGAATCACTGGTTCTCCTCTGAGCATCTTGCATGCTTGCTCTTGGTCAGTGTTACTGATTTTTCTGCTGTCTTTTCTGTTATAATTGCTTATGGTGGCGTTTTATTGTGTCATTTTAATTCTTAGCCATTTTGAAACTCATGCCAAAAGGGAGGATATACATTGTAAAATAGATTTGCTTTACAAGTAAAAACTCCACTACCCCTCCCAGCAAGTAACTAGCATCAAAACAGGGATTTCCCTCAGGACTGCAGAAAGAGAGACAAGGATTTAATTCCACTTCTACACCGTGCTGATCACATCACCCTCCCCAGTTTGCATGTTTAAAAAACCTGTGCTACAAGTAAACGCATAATTTTGAGTGCGGCTTGGTTCTTGCACCATTTCTCATTCCTTTCTCCCTTTTAAAGGCCTAAGAAGCTAGTGGTTAAGCGGAGCATGAGAAGAAGGTAGTGTAGTCAGATGTATAATTCATTTGTTTTTGTTTGGGTTAGTTTCATCTAAAATGCTCCAGGCTGTTATGTCTTCACTCAGATTCCTGAACAGTGTTATCATTCCCTCCAGTTGTATAGCGGTGGCCCCTGTACCAGTCAGTAGGGCAACAAAACAGAGACACTGAGACAGCAGCGGTGAGATCGGGTATAAAAATAGTGTATTTTTTAAAAATAGTAGATTAAAAAAAAACCACAAATTCAAAAGATGAAGGCTGTACTTGCCACCTTTTTGTTGCCAAGACAAGCCAATATGAGCACCGAACACACTTCAGATACATTGCAACATTTCCTTGCTTTTATTTGATTTATTAAAATTATTGCTGAGTCACCTTTTGACTCTAAAAAAGGGCATCCAGGGCAATTTACAAATTAAAACAACTTGCACGCTTTAGAACATGGAGCATGGTAAAATAATGAGAAACAGAGAGCGGGGCTCATCTATTTAAAATTGCTCAGAAGTGAAGCAGCACAAAAGCACCATTTAATACTAAACAAAAAAGTGGGCATTTGAGCCTCCTGAGGAGGTGAGTTCCACATTCCACCAGAGAGAAACTTTGTCCTGTGTTCCTACCGACCTTGCCTTTCTTGGTGGGGAAGGCCTTGATGAAGTTTGCTGCTGTTTTCCTGTGGGTTGAAGCCAGCTGGACCAGCTGCCCCATTCATTGCACCAAAATCAAGGCAGCCCCTTTTCTGTGCTGACTTTCCCACAAGGAAGCTCCACTGAAGTCAATGTGATTAACTTGTAAAGATAGTGATTAGTCAGTGAAGATAATGTGATTAATCAGTTCGGAGTAGTTGTGTGTTTCAGTAGTTTTCCCTGAAATAAGAGGACAAAGGGGACCATCTGGAAGGCTTGAAAAGACATTGTAAACTTTATTCTTTCAGAGGAGAGGGAAAAGGAGAGGGGAAGAAGATTGCAAGCCAGAGAGAAAGGGAGAAGCCATGGGGAGGAGTGAGGGAAGTGGGAAAGCCACTGAAGGATCTCTCTAGAGTTTTGCTCTCTTGTCAACGTTCCCATAAGGTACTTCTTTCCAAACACAGCCCACTGAAGCCACTCTTCCTGCCCCCAGAACAGTACCACAACCTTAGCCTACACTGCTACATATACCTGGGGCAAATGTATCATATATAAATAAGCCATTATATCACTAGTGTGATGACATCTGGGATATGATGGAAGAAATAGCACAAAGGGAATGGGTTCGGGTGAGCTTCAGGGGATGTGCCAGTTAATCAAACATTACAGGGCTGATAGAAATGGCTTGTGTAGATTGTCCACATCTTTTCTTCCTGAATGGATTTTCTGAGGAGTTCCATGGTGGTGAACCTACTTTGGGGATGGGCTCTAGCACTCTATAAAGCTCAGAATAAAAGCTGCAACAGATAAGGAGTCCCACTGACAGGAGTCATCAGCTGCCTGCTTGTCTGCCCGATAAGATCAGGCACTTACCACATCTCAAATACAGCTTTTGTGTAACATCTAAGGTCATTTATTTGTCTGATCCAGGGGTAGCTGAGCTGCCTGAGCACTAGCTTGTATACAGAGGCACTTTAGAGGTTACAGAAAGTATGCTGCTGACCGTGGCAAAAACCTAAGGACCAATCCTTTACATTTTTATATCTCCCATTTTTATAGTCAAGTTAGCTTAAAGAGATCCAACCTCCACTTTTAGCTGCTATTTAGCTTAAAATGGTTGTCATATTGTATAAACAGATGGCTGCCAAATCCATGTTCATATGTAAATACCTGCAACACACATGCATGTCTGCAGTTTCCATGTTTTCACACAAACCTTGCTATATTGTTCATAACAGAAATGGATTTTACAGATCTGTGAAGCTTAGATAAAGGTCATATTTTGGCTCACTGGGCATGTTAGTTCTTCACTGTGCATTTTGGGGAACACGAAGCATGTTATGTAAAAGGCAAAGGAGGAAAAACCCTGCCCAGCTGTAGGCGAACGGATGTATCTTTCCAACACTAGCAAATGAAGCTTGTGATTTTTTGGAGGCCTCCACCAGGTAGGCAAGATTCAGCCGTCTTTAGTTGCTCGGATGCTGAAATCTTAGCATGCTCTTAGAAAACTAACCCTTAACTTCACTTTAACTTCAATACTAGGGTTTGTTTTTTCTCCAGAAGAGGGATACACGGTTACTTACATTATAGATGTATTCAATTGGTCAGATTCAGGCATTTTAGGGTGCAATCCTATGCTTGTTTATACAGAAAATATCCTACTACTCCTAGAGTGCCCAAGTCGCTTAGACTGATTGAGAGTTGCAGTCAGACTGTTCTGCCTAACTGGGCACAAGATGGTGCCTTGCTTTAAAAATATCATCCGATGATCTACGGATTGCAGATGAAATAACTGGGCAATCCTTTACTCAGGAAACAGAAAGTGACTGTACAGCATACAGCACAAAGTCCATTCTTCTAGATTACTGTAAATATGACTGGGACGCCACAATTGGTATGAGATACAGCCACTCTTGAGTGATATAACTTAAAAGTACACTGAGGCTTTGTTTTTACATAAACATGTAAAATATTGTTTATGCTTGCTAGAAACTTATTTCCAATCCTGGGTTAAATGTCTACACCGGGGGTCTCAAACATGCGGCCCGCGGGCCAATTGCCAGGACGGGTGGGGCAGGGGGGAGGGGCCCTGTGGCCTTCAAAGCGCCGGCGGTGGTCAGGCCGGCCTCCAGGAGCCACGCGGGATGAGCGGCCCACCACCACTGCGGTGGTGGAATACTTGATGCGGCCCGGCCTCACCCAGACTCTACTTCCAGCGGCCCCCAGGTCAGTTGAGTTTGAGACCCCTGGTCTACACAGTCATTCCAGCACTAATTGCTCAAGTTAGTTTACAAGAACAGGAGTACTTTCTGTCTGCACGCTATACAATAAACCCAAGAAAACAACCTGCACCTGCTCAGTTGATACAATCCTGATTCCCATGCATAATGTGTGAAGTGTGTGTGTGGGATGGGCTGCACTGCCCCTCACCAGGCCCACCAAGGACCATAAGATTTCAGTAGGCATGGTCCCACCCACCAATGGCACATCACACTGTGGCCACACCCTCTGATGTCATAGTCCCACCCCTTCCTCTCTCCCTGCTAGAAGAGATATGATGGTACGTGTCTTCTCCAGGAAGAGTACAAACATAGAAACATAGAAACAGAGTGAGTCAGAAGGGGCCTCCCGGGCCATCCTGTCTGACCTCCGGCACCAGCTGGCTCCACTCACGACATGCCCACCATGTGGACGTCCAGCCTATCCTTGAACACCTGCACCGATGGGGCCTCAACGACTTCTCGTGGAAGCCCATTCCACACCCTCGGGGTCCTGACTGTCAGGAAGTGCTTCCTGGCATCTAAATGGAACCTTGGCTCCCTGAGCTTTGCTCCGTTGGAGCACGTCCTGCCTTCCTCTGCAGGGGAGAACAGGTCTCTACCCATCTCCATATGACATCCCCTCACATACCTGTATGTTGCCAACATATCCCCTCTGAGTCTCCTCTTCTCCAGGCTG